>NC_134210.1:58598280-58898280 GCF_965140235.1 Caretta caretta
GCCATTTCCAGCACAAATCCAGGTTTTCTCACCCCGCCACCCCATTCCAAAAACCACACACACAAACTCACTCTCCTGCTGGTAATAGCTTATCCAAAGTGACCACTCTCCTCACAATGTGTATGAAAATCAAGGTGGGCCATTTCCAGCACAAATACAGGTTTTCTCACCCCCCACCCCCTTTTTTTCAAAAAAACACATACACAAAAACTCACTCTCCTGCTGGTAATAGCTTATCCAAAGTGACCACTCTCCTCACAATGTGTATGAAAATCAAGGTGGGCCATTTCCAGCACAAATACAGGTTTTCTCACCCCCCACCCCCTTTTTTTCAAAAAAACACATACACAAAAACTCACTTTCCTGCTGGTAATAGCTTATCCAAAGTGACCACTCTCCTCACAATGTGTATGAAAATCAAGGTGGGCCATTTCCAGCACAAATCCAGGTTTTCTCACCCCCCCCCCCGTACCACACAAACTCACTCTCCTGCTGGTAATAGCTCATCCAAAGTAACCACTCTCCCTACAATGTGCATGATAATCAAGGTGGGCCATTTCCAGCACAAATCCAGGTTTTCTCACCCCCCCGCCCCACACAAACTCACTCTCCTGCTGGCAATAGCTCATCCAAACTGACCACTCTCCTTACAATGTGCATGATAATCAAGGTGGGCCATTTCCAGCATAAATCCCAAGTTTAACCAGAACGTCGGGGGGCATGTAGTGCTTGCAATTATGTTCCTTACTCTTGTGTTTATATATTTAAAAAAAAACATTTATTGTGGTTGAATGAGGATCCCACTCATCATAAATTTTTGGTCCTGTTTAATTACTTGGATTCATTGAGAAAGACAAGGTGGGTGAGGTTGTATTATGATTCATTGTTATTTTCTTTCTATAAAAAACCCTTTCAAGTCAAATTACCCTTTGATCAATAAAAACATTAATTCAGACTCTTAAAAAAGCCCTTGACGTTTTCAAGTCCAGTCTTCTATATTTCTTAATTTTGAACCTTAATATTCCTCTTTTCGTATCACATTCGTGTTGTACTTCTTACTTTTTATAATTTTAACCCAAACGTATAAATTTATGAATTTATACTGTATAACATTTATGGATGGTTTGTGTATTACAAACTTTTGGTGTTATCTCTATCCCCTGAGTTAGTTATTTCCCTCATTTTTAAGATCAGTGTTCCAGTTTTTGTCTCTTCATTGATGTTTTCATTTGTATGCACCCATATCAGTTTATGCATCTCTTTAATTCTCTTTCATCCATTATAAGTAAGGCTGGATGTTCGTCATGACAGAAACCATGACAGGGTTTTTTTAATAAAATGTCTTAGTATTTGTTTCCCTGACAAATCTAACCCTTAACTAAGGAAGATTCTTAAATTATTTTTTTTTTAAAACTTACTGCGTTTATGTCTAGTGTGTTACAGGATGGAATATGATTTTAAACTTTCAAATAAGGAATTTTAAGTTAAATCTCACGATTTCTTGTGAAAAATAATTAAACGTTACTACAAATTTTGTGGGCCATGTCTTTACCTTTTTTAAAACTGAAATTATGACACTTGTATTTCTTTCATGAAAAAGCCATGATTATTCCCCATTTTGCTGCAACAAACTACTCTTAATTATAATCATTTTGTGTGTGTGTTTTTATGCCAGTTCAGGTGAATTGATATTTGATCCTGGAGACATGGAAGTTGTGCTGGCAGTTAATATCCTTGATGATGTAATCCCAGAAGAAGAAGAATTTTTCACAGTGTGGCTGAAAAACCCCAAAGGAGGTGCAGAGATTGGTGCTAGTGGTTATGTTAACATAATTATTCCATCTAATGACAATGCTCATGGAGTCATTGCATTTGCTCAGGTAACAATACTAAATTAAGTCATGAGAATACAGATATACTTTGTCCAGAACCAAGAACGCTAACATGTAAAAACTGTAAACTGAAAAGGTGATGGGCCTGATTCTCCATTGCCTTTTATCATTGTAATTTAGTTTTGCTTTATACCCATTCAGCATCGATGTAAGTGACTCAGCAGGGTGCAAGGTAATACAAAACAGTTCCAGTAGCTGTACCTTGTGTGAGACTTTAATGTCTTAATAAGTGTTGGTCTGAGTAATATAAAGTCCGTTAACCTTAAAAAAAAAATCTGTTCCAGAGTCCAGTGTTTGAATGGCTGGAGAGGTGAGAATTTACAGAAATCTGTAGGACCTTTTACCGCATCCCAACAGGCTTGTTAAGTTATATAATGGAGTGAGCTGAGATAATTTCCAGGTCCAGCTCTGCTGTGTTCCTGTCTCTTTGGCTATCCCTAGATTTGAGGATGATGTCTGCCAAGGGGGTTCATTGGTGGGTTTTTAGGTGGCTGAAGAGCCCAATTTGTGCCCTGCAGATTTTTCCACAGAAGTGACAGGTGTAATCTTGGAGGAGACATAGTTGTTGGCTGGAGTGTTGTGCCCTTTCTTTCCTCCTTTGTCACTTCTCTGTCTCATGAGTATGTCTGTGGCTTGGCGTATGGTGTGGTACCACTGTGTTCTGTTCTGCGCCAAGTCCTCCCAGTTTGTTGGGTTGATGTTTAAGTTTAACGTGCACTTTCAGTATGTGCTTCCACTGCCCTCCGCGAACCCTTTTCTCCTGACTTAACTGAGAGAAGAGTACTTGTTTTGGGAGGCACAAAGAGTAGTTTGTGCAGGTGAGGGCTGATAGAGTACCTTGGTTTTCCGGATGTTGAGAGAGAGAGAGAGACCCAGGCTGTGATAGACACCTACAAAACGGTTTAGGGTATTTTGCAGGTTGGCCTCTGTGTGTGTGAGGGTGATGCAATCATCTGCATACTGAAGGTCAGTGGTGCCAATTCTTGCGGTCTTAGATTTTGTTTGGATACGTCAGAGATTGAGAAATTGGTCCTCCATACAATAATCAATCCCAATTCCGTAAAGTAGAGTTCATGGATGAGGATTAGGATCACGGCAAGGTAAATGGAGAAGAGTGCTAGACCAATGACACAGCCTTGCTTGTCACCAGTGCGAATGATGAATGGTTTGGTCTCTAAGCCAATGCACAGAAAGGTGGCAGTCATCCCATCATAGAGTAATCTGATGATGGAAATGAATTTCTGTGGACAGCCAAACCTACACAGCATCTTCCATAGGGCATCACAATTGATAGAGTCAAAGGCCTTGGATAGGTTGATGAATGCCATGAACAGTTCCTGGTGTTGCTATCTGCACTTCTTCTGAATCTGTCGGACCACAGAGATCATGTTGGTTGTGCCTCGGGATAGCCTGAAGCCGCATTGTGATTCGGGGAGAAGTTCCTTGGCAAGGAGAAGGAGCTGGTTTAATAGGATCTGGGCAAGGATCTTCCTTGCGATGGAGAGGAGGGCAATACCTTTATAGTTCCTGCACAAAGATTTGTCTCCTTCCTTGAATATTGTAACAATGTTGTCATTCTTAGTCAGGTGGAATTTCTTCGCAGCTCCAGGAGTTGGCAAAGCATTGTTCTACCAGCTTTAAAAGCCTCAGCAGGGATGCCGTCTGGGCCTGGTGCCTTGTGATTTTTTCTCTGGGTGATGGTTCGCCTGACTTCCTCAGAAGATGGGGGATCATCAAGGTCTTCCATTGCTGAGTGTTGTGGAATGAACTTGATGGTGTCTTCAGAGACCATGGAGTCGCAGTTTAGAAGGCTCTCAAAGTGCTCCTTCCAGCATTGTTTAATGACTGCATTGTCCATGCTGGGAATGTAAGAGGCTTGGCCTTTGGATCTTGACCCATATCTGGCTTTTGTTGCTTGAAAGAAGCTTCTTAAGTAATCCTGGTTTACCAAACTCTGGATCTCAGAGGCCTTCTCTCGCTACCACTTGTTTTTGATGTTACGTAGCCTCCTTTGGACTTCGGCTTTGAGCAGGTGAAAGGCTTCATGTTTTTGTTAGTTCGAGGAATCATTTTGCCACTTACAGAATGCTCCTGTTTACCACCTAGAACAAAGATATTTGGGCGGGTGGCAGTTCTCGGTTAGCATGGAAACTGTAGGACTAGGACAAAGCATTCTGGGAAAGCATACTAGAAGTGTTTTTCTAAAAGATATACTTTAGTTCAAACAGAAGTTGTGGACTTGGAATTATTGGGTGAAATTCAATGGGCTTTGTTATGCGGTAGCTCATGCTAGATTATCCTAATGGTCCCTCCTTTAAAATCTATAAATCTGTGAAAGCGGGAAGAGATCTAAGCAACCTACTTTTCATCAGTATGAAAGAGACTGAAGGGATCAGGACCAGCAGTGGAAAGGGCTGGGGAATAAGCAGAGCAGCAGATGGAAAAGGAGTACCTCTGGCAGTTAATGGGTACTTTGTGGGATAGACCTGGGAATGCTAATAGAGCCCACATCAAATTCCTATTCTTTGGAATGACCACCCCTAGAATGCTTCTGTTCTGGAGAGAAATCACTATCAAGGGAGACCTGAACTGAGAACGCATCTTAAAGGGCCAGGTTGACCTAGGACAGGTATGTACAAATCTGTGCAAAGCTATCATGCAAAGGGAAATAGAAGCCACAGGAAATCTGGAGAGAGTGCTGTCATGCAGATAGACCCACAATGCACCCTCAGGTACCACAGAATCAACTGGCAAGAACACAGTAAGCTCTGGCTGGAAAATCGTATACATAGCAAGTACTCCCTAAATCAAATGCTGCAATTTGAAAAAAAAAATCTAAGATAAACTGAATCTGCCTTGGAAGTTCCCCACGTTTCTCAGCCATTTTAAAACTAATCCGGTGATGAAATCATCGTAGCAAAAAAGTTCAAACTTGGATACTTAGCATGAGGCCCTTAAATACATATTTAGGCACTGCCCAATTTGTTTGTTTGTTTATTTATTTATTTTATTTAAATATGTCCATGGGAGCTTTACGGGCTTAGCACCTCTGAAAATTAGGTCACTTCCCCATAAGTGTGCAAATATGGATTTACGTACTTAACATAGGGGATACAAGTTTTAAAATTTTCTTCCAAATGCCTCAAGATCATTTTGAGTATTTAATATAGGATCTCTTCCTGTGTTTTCTAGCCATTCAAATAATTAATTTATATGGTTGTACTATATTTGTACATTTCCAGAATTCTTTATCTAAGCAAGTTGAAGAAATGGAACAAGACAACTTAATCACCTTGAATATTGAACGTTTAATAGGAATGTATGGCCAAGTTACAGTACAGTGGATAGCCAATGGGAGCATTAATGATATATTTCCAGCATCAGGAATGGTATGTATTAATTTTGCTGAAATTAGTGAAGCACTGATTTAAAAATACTTTATAAAATATCCCAAGTCTTAGCTGTTGTCCCTTCTTGGAGTGCCCAAGTATGGTAGAACCCTTATTCCTCTCTCCTCAGTGCATAGTGACCCACCTTAGGACCAATGGGCCCTGGGCTCTTCGGGCCCAGCTCCACCTAGTGGTTGGGTGCATAAACTAATAGACAAATCCTGTGACTTCTAGGACATTACAAATTATAGATCCAAGAAATCAAGGGCCAACAGATTATGAAGATATACAACAATTATTCCTGGAAAGACATAAAATCAGAGAAAAGACAGAGAATTGGGTCAAGGGGGCAGGCAGATAATCAAGTATATCAAATAAATGATGGAGCAACCATTCCACCAAAATAAACACTCTTTCCCTCAAAAGCCCACAACAAAGTGAAAGTAAATAGAATGCTCCCTAAAGTCTCCCTGTAGGCTTTAGCTAGCTGGCGGAGCAGGACCTTGAAAAAGGGTGTGGTGTCCTTCACTGAGGCCTGGTTTACACTGAGGGGGGATCGATCTAAGTTACGCAACTTCATCTACGTGAATAACTTATCTAAAGTCGACATACTTAGACCTACTCACCATGGTGTCTTAACTGCGGTGAGTCGACTGCTGCCGCTCCCCGTTGACTCCGCTTGCGCCTCTCATTGCAGTGGAGTACAGGAATCGATGGGAGAGTGCTCGGGGGTCGATTTATTGCGTCTAGACTGGACGCGATAAATCGACCCCCACTGGATCGATCGCTATCTGTCGATCTGGCGGGTAGTATAGACATACCCTGAGAAGCTCTGGCCATTCTCCAGCTCTAGTGCTGTGGAGGTCTAGTGGGTGCAGCCGCCAGTCAGTGCTTTTTTGCAAGGTGGAGTCTTGGAGCTCAGTCTCTTGTGGAGTGGACTGCACCTGGTCACTCAAGTCCTGTTCATCCCTTGGATCCCAATGCAGCGGGAAGCCTACAGGTCTCAGCAGGCAGGCTGCCCTTTCAGGTCAAGACAGATTCTGGACCTCTGCTGCACAGAGAAGTTCAGGAACTGCATCCTCTTTTGCTACTGGAACCTGACTCTCTGCATCCAGCTCTGTCTCAGAGTCCTCAATGACTTTCAACACCCAGGCTCAGCTCAATCTCCTGGCAGTCCCAGTCATGTGCAAGCTCTCCGGGTCTGCAGTTGGTCACCTGGGTGGGCCATCAGGCTCTGGCCTAGCCCCCTTTGTCTGTTTTTGTGTCTCGAGCACAGTGAGGCAGACAGCCTCTGTTTCAGTTCCCTTAGTCTCTCTGCTGCTGTTTGTGGAAGCTGTTTTTTCTGAAGTCCCCCAGAATGTTACGGGAGGCTACATGGTTATTTTAAATGTGATCAATTCATCTATTTATACATATATTTAAAAATATTATAGTGACAACTTAAAACAATAATATAATTGTCAAAAATGGATTATAGATGGGTGAATAATAAACTTCATGTTCAGCAAATAGTTTATTTGAAAAAAAAATCATGACATTAGTCAACTAAGTTGTCAGTTGAATATTATCCAGCAAGCACTAGTATTGACACTGTGCCCCTAAAATCAACATTTGTAGTTAGGGGAGTGGAGGGGTTTGGGGTTTTCAGCAACTTACTGACTTTCTCTGCTTCTTGACTTAGACAAAGGAGGAAAGCAAAGTGTTTGGCACAAAAAGCCGCAATGCAGTTGTATTATTGAGTTATTCTGCTGACATATAGGTCCAGATTTTCAAAATGGGTGTTTTAGACACTTAAGTCTGTTTTTAAGAGATCCAGATAAAAACGGCTTGATTTTCAGATGTGCTGAAGTCATTGAGAGTTGTGGGTACTCAGCATCTCCAAAACTCAGGCCAGTGTTAGTTAAGAACTATTTCTCCCTCCCTTTGTTTCTGATTGTTTTGCCCCAATTAAGCAGCATGCATTTTTCCAAAGTGACTCTCTTTTTGCTGTTTGCTGTCAGTGTTGCTAACCTCTCTGGAGCCCTTTCAGTTATTTTTCTGTCTTCAGTGGTGTCACACCACCTCCGAGTTCAGTATCATTTGCATATTTTGTTAATGCTCTGTTCACATTTTTTTCACTGATGGATTTTTACAAAAGCAAATATTGGTGAAGGTGCTTAAAATAATAGTATGGAAAAAAATGTTTCACCTGTTTTTTTTTTACTTTTTAGATAACATTTTCAGAAGGTCAGGCCCTGTCCACAATCACCCTGACTGTTCTTGCAGACAACATTGCAGAGCTTTCTGAAACTGTTGTTATAACATTCACCCATGTCACTACTGTGGGTATTAAGGATCCCATGAGAGGAGCCATCATAGACCCTAAGAGAGCACGAGCTGTGCTTACCATTTTGCCTAATGATTCTCCCTACGGTGTAGTTGGCTGGCATACGGACTCTCTCTTTGCTAAAGTAGCAGAGCCTGAAGGTAAGTCAGTCTTAAGTTCCTGCTAAGAAGCTAAAATAATGGCATACTAAAGTATGTCATCTTTAGACGTTCTGATGTTAATTATGTGAGTTTTTAATGACTAACATTCTAAATTTTTAAAAATAATTTAAGTTTGAGCAAAAACCAAAAGAACAGCAGTAACAACTCAGTGACAAACAGAAGTGGTCCCACAGCAGTCAAAAAACATCCTTAGAAATACAAAACTATGCAACTTTCCTGCGTATAGGATATTTCATATGCACTGTAAATAAAGCCTCTCCAGTTATTTTTGCAAGTTGATTGAGATGTTAACTTGACTTATGTTACTTTCACTAATAAACAGAATCATTCTCTTATTTTGCTAAAAACTATGGTGTCTTGTCTTGTATGCATGGCACTAGAAAGTAAGATTATTCTTAGTGCATACTATTGCCTTCTTACAAATTGCTGCATATTAAATATTTGTCTTTAAACTTAAGAATATAGGTTTTCAGGGAAACTTTGCCTTCACTGGTTACACATTTCCTCTTTCTGCTCTGCAATGTCATTATCACCTTTAGATATTACGAACTGTATGCCACAAATTTGTTAACTATAAAAATAAACTAATTAAAGGCAAATGGCCTGATCCTGCTGGCATCCACTGCTATGCCGGTAGCTGCCAGACAACAGAAAATCTTTGGAGGGGAGATGGCACGGGAGGCTGCTGCTGATCCCAAGCAGTGAACGCAACTGTCCATTCACATGCTCTGTGACTTGTGGTGGGGACAAACAGGGATGTAGGTATGGGGAAAAGCAGTACCACCTCCGCTGTGATGTTGGTGCAGTCATACTCGATTCTGGAACTTTGCTGGAGTCCTGCAGAGCGAGCTATTGTAAGTTGGGCTTATAGGGCTGTTTGGACTGTGTGCAGAGCCACAGTGGTCTTCACTTGAAGACTTTTCCCTACTCCATATTGTCCATCGGCAGTTACTGTTCCTGTCGAGCTCACATCCTTTCCCCTGACAGCTTAGCTCCACCACTACGGTTTTTCCCATCTCCTTTCCCTGCCATCAGGCTCCCATTCTGTCCATCTCCTGCCTCAGATTTTTCTCCTTCCAACTGCTTCTTTGACATTGACATCCCATCACCTCTCATCTCTTACAGTTTCAGAAACCCTCTGCCTAGCCTCCCAATCTTCCTTCCATGCACAAGCAGCTACAGCTGGTCTGAAAAATTCTGGCAAAATATTATTTCATTGGAACTTGCCGATTTGGTGAAATTGAAATGAAGCTCTGGCAGAACCCAGACACCAGTTTGCCCACCTTGCTTCTTGGTAGCCAACTGGGAGTTGGGCTGACCCAGGGGTCAGGTAGCTCTGGGATTCCCAGGGTCCCATCTCCTCAGCCGCCCAATTGGCTGGGGCTCCCAGGGCTTCCAGGCTTCTGGCTCCCCATCTGCCCACCACGTAGAATTTTGTTTAGAAAATATCGAGACGAAACGTTTTGATTTTTCAAAATGCCTTTTTCCAGATTTCTATTTTTGCAGGATTTCAAGATTTCTGAAGTTGTTTTTGTTCCAAATTGAAACAAAAATACATTTGAAATTCTCCACAAAACAGAAATCTGAAGAAAAAAATCATTTTGAAAAAATCACCCAGTTCTCCACCCAGCATTAATAGCAGAGACCCCACCTGAAAACTTTTCCTCTACAAGGAGAGTTCCCCTTGCTTCCATCTCCCTACCAGACATGTTTTTTTTCCCCCCACTCTTGTCTCTACCAGCAGGGCTATCAGGATTCATCCACAGCTTCCATCCTGGAAGTTCTCCAAAGACAGAGGAAAACAGTCTGTTGTGTGCCCTTTTCCGTGCATGAAATATGCTTTTAGGAGCCTGGCCCCTCATCCTTCCCTGCCACAGTTTCTCAGTCAAAGGTGTAGTGTGTAATCAAGTTGAATTTTGTAATAACTTATGTGTTCTATACATATGTATAAAACACATTCCCCATGCTTCTTCATTACAATGATTTGTGTTTGGCATCTGATAATTTATTGGAGTTTAATCTGTAAATTATTCCTTTTTTTAGTATTTCAGAGCATGTTGTATTTAGGGCTTTTCCAGATGAAAAGTAATGGAAATGGACACTACATTGCAGCTCAATATTTACAAGCAAAAACATACACTAGTTACCTTTTTCCCTCCGTTTGTCTTACCCTTAGCCTTCCTGGTTTGTTTCTTTTATCCACTTTTATCCACCCCTTCTGCCCTAGATACAGGACTTCCAGGCACTCCCTAGGTGTTCTGCAATTTCTTGGACTCTGGTGAAAATGTAGTTTCCCAAAGGGGATCTGAGTCATCACCAATATGAGTGCATTTCCTTTTCTGGGGAATTTGAGATTTAGACATGCACGAATAAAGGGCAATCCCTGAGTATCACCACCAGAGTCACTGCCACAGAGGTTGTTTCCTATATCAGTATCAGTAATGACTTCAGAATTATTTAAAATGCATGAAGGGCACTCAAAACAGGGCACTAGAGGGAGCGGGGAACTGACTGAGAATGTGTACATTAAAGTAAAGATTTTGTATCGCAAAATTCAATTCTTATGTTTCTCAAAAAATTTTCGTCTCAGAATGCTACCCGCCCCTGCATTCTGTGCAGAGATTCAAATATCCCTTATGCGCTTTCAAACAGCTTGAGTTACTAAATTTTTAGGTATAGAGTGCACTGGTTGTGATGTTGAACATGAATTCATGCTCTAACATTCCATTGATTTCAGTGAGTGATTAACAGGATAATTCTAGCACAGTGAGATGAAGTGGAAAACCAGCAGGGAAAGGGTTAGAGCAATCATATGTTGATGGGTTTTTACCAGAGCTAATATAGATTTCTTTCCCATTTCATCTTGCAGAGAATCCTACTATTGTTACTTTACAAATTCTTCGAGAACAAGGATTTGTTGGAGATATTGCAGTACAGTTGAGCGCCAAACCTAATTTTGCCCTTCAGCCTTTCAACCAAGCCACGGAGAATAAGGATTATGTGATAGAAAAAGAAACAATAATTATGGCAGAGAACACAATCACAAGTTACGTTATAGTCACCATTTTGCCTGTGAGTAATTGAAAAGAAGACAAGTTTTTGTTATATTTTAAGGAAGATTATAGTGTAGGTTCTGTCCAGGGGCAAAAGGAAAAGTGTAACATTCTATAAGTATTGTAGGAGGAAAATTGGCTCATTAAATCTGTTTCAGCAGAGTCTGGACACTGGTAACTAGTTTGTGAGCAATCCAAATCCTTTGCTTTGTTTACTGTGAAATGAGTAATTTGGTTTTATGGAAACTTGTTTGTGGTGAATTTTAAACTCTCTCAGGAACATGTTGGGTTATAAATTTGGCACAACTTCAATCTGTGTAAAATAATGTATTTCACTTTTTGCCTTTTAACAGATTTATTGTTCAGATTTAAAAAAAACATCAATTGATTGGGGCCCCTAGACTTTATCATGACCAATAAAAATGTGTTTTTATAGGATGTTCAAAGTCCTTCAGGTCCTCCTAGTCAGCAGTGTTTTCAGAAATCCTTTCCCCCCTTTTCATAGGCGATGTGATGTGAGGCAGGGAATTAGTTATTTAATCTCAACTGCCGTGGTTTTACCTGATTCTGCTCAGTCAGCAGCCAGTCAGTTTCCTCCTTTCATAATATCCATCTTATAACATGAACTTACAATTGGGGTGACGTTTTAAAAACATTTTCACAGGATAATGTTCCAGAATTACTGGAAGGATTTGTAGTCAATATTACTGATGTGCATCTGGTAGATTCTTCTCTTGCTGAAGGGCAGCCAAGTGTGAAGAGACTTGGGTTAGAAATAGCTGAGGTAACAATTGAAGAGAATGATGACCCCAGAGGAATATTTAGTTTCAATGTTGTGAAGGTAAGACTGAATTTTAAACATTTACTATTGTATTCTAGCAGTAGGTTCTGTGTTTTCAGGCTGCATTTAAAAATAGTCTTTAAAAGATTTCTAGCACTAAACATCAGTTACATTGACCAGATACTGGACTAGCAATTTCTATACAAAAGTTTTCTTGCTGCTAATGATACTTAGTTCATGAGAGCATTGGAATTGCTAAAACACTCGTGGGTTATTTTTACCCTAACTACATCAGATTAACAATTTGATCTTTCTATAATTATAATACTACTACTACTAATAATCAATATTGCTGTCTTGTTTTATAGATTATATAGAAAGGGGCTAACTCATTACTTTAACGCATAGCCCCTCACTTTTGGCTACTTTTGAACATTTTGGTATCAGTCTTTTTGCAGGGGATGAGAAAAGAGAAACACATTTGCCTTGGCACTCAACATGTTTTCTGAATTTTCAGGATTTTAGTGGCGCAGTTGCTGGTTATGAGGTGCCTCCACCACAGAATATACTGAAGCTGCCAGTTGTTCGGAAGGCTGGGAGGTTTGGGTCAGTAAAACTATACTGGGAAGCCATGCCTGCCAGCGCTAGCGTGGAAGACTTTACGCCATCATTTGGAAACCTTACATTTGCAGATGGACAAGTATGATGTTGCTGAAAATATAAACATTTCTGAGTTAAGAAGTCTCAGGGTCTTTTGCATTTGTTTCCTTTAAAAGATAGGAGTGTACATTTCAGAGCACATTTCTGCTTACTATTTGTGGTCCAAATCCTGTGAACATGTACACAGGAACTTAACTTTAGGCACATGCATAGTCAGTCCCATTGACTTTAATGGCACTACTCAGGTACTTAAAGGGAAATATAAGTGTTTGCCACATTGGGGGTCTATGTCTTTACACCTCCACCAGTAAAAAACAAAAACAAAAAAAAATCCTTATTTTTTCCTGATAAGTGGGAAACTCATAATTAGCCCATGTTTTGTGTGGACTTACACAATGAATTTGTATGTTTCTTTAGCTGCATTGTTAGATTTCACATCACACTTGGAGAGACAAAGTGTGCACTCTTAGGGGTGGCTGATTTCATGTGATGGAAAATGGACCTTGGCAAACAATGGTATACTTTGTGAACAAAATCATGTTTAGAGCCAAATATAATACATTCTGTGTACTACTTCATACTAAAAACATATGGCAGAAGAGATAAGCAGGAGCCATTCAGTCCGAACACCTTTTCATATTTGCAGCATGGGGGCCAGGGATAACAAATTAGAGAAGGCGTTGGCAATTTTCAATGTATACCATTGTGGGTTTTTTGTATTAGTGTGAAAAAGGGTGCCTGTCAAATTAAATTGTTTAAATAATTTACTAATTAAAACAATCCGTTTTCTGATCACCCTTGGAATAGTTAAAAGAATCCATCCAAATTTTCATAACTGTTTTTTCTGCTTCCTTCCTGTTGTTGAAAAGTACTTCTTGGATGGGTCCAAGAGCTGTAATAGTTCTGCATAAGTTAAGTCTTACCCCTTCCTCTCTGTGCTGTGAAAATGCTTGCCTGCCAGCTTCTCAGTTTCACATTCAGCTTTGCTGCTGCTGCTATTAATGGTCGACACCCTCTTGCAGGGCCTAGGAAAGTATGTGCACCTGAGCTTCTTCAAGAGCAGTGTGTGAGGCAGGAAGTGTGAATGACTATCAACAAAACTGTGCTGTCAAATATACAAAGTGAAGAAACTGAAAAGTGGTTGTTTTTTTTTTGTCTAATGACTTTTAGTAATAGTGATCTTCACTTGTAATAATAGTAAGCCCAAAATTTCCGTATGGAAATGTGATTATTAAGTTCATAGTATTACTTTTAATTCACAGTATATTGGGATTTCAGTAGGTTAAATTCCTCACAATTTTAATAGGAATCCAGAAAGTTTGCATAAATGAGTTTTAAATATATTTCCAACATTTTGGTATGGTTTTGTTTTCAAAAGCCAAATATATAAATAAATAAATAAGCAAGTTTGTGAGCCAAACTAAAACCATTTAGTAATCTTTTACAACTTACAAAATCTAAGACTTAATTTTTCTGAGTTTCATTCATAAAATAAAATAGACTGAATTCACTGTTGTATCCTGTATTGTTTTATTGGTTCTCGTTTTTTTTGCAGGCTGCAAGGGTGATAGAGATCACAATCATAGATGACACTGCAATAGAATTTTTAGAGCTGTTCAACGTCACTTTAATCAGGGTGACAGGTGGTGCCAGACTTGGGGATGACACCGTGGTGACTGTCACTATTCCACCAAATGACTCTCCTGTTGGCGTGTTTGGGTTCGAAGAAAAGAATGTAAGTATGAGCAACACGGTGCAGTTTTAAGCATAAGCAGGAAGAATGTTATGTATCATCAACCACATAGTTTCTTAGAGTCAATTATCAATGTGCAGATTTTCCTGAACGTAGCTTTCAGCAATGCAGACGGTTAAACATTTTATATTTGTACAAAATGTCATTTCTACAGCCCAGCATCTCCCACAGTTCTTGCTATCGGGGCTGCTCTGCTCACCCTTGCAACTCACAGAGGTGAATCAGTGTTTTGGCACCACTGCTCTATTCGCACCCCCTCTGCTTGTGCTTCTGGCCAGATTCTCTGCCTCCACAGCAGCATGCAGATGGTAGTTCCAGTGCTCCTTTCTTTCATCTGCCTAAAGGGGTATTTTTTGACAAATTCTGGGGCAGATGTGAGCAGTGTTCTCACTCCCTTACTCCGCCCACTGGGCCAGGTTTTAGTCGGCTGTTGGAATCCAGGTGAAGTCTCCTCTGCAGTGCCTCCCTGCTAGCTCCCCCACATCCTTTTAGGGATGGGAGAGCTGCCTAGAAAGCACTGAGAGAAATCCAAATGGAGCTCCATCTGTGAAACTGCCTTCCCGAGCTCAGCAGATGGTGAGTTGTACCAAGCCTGCATTCAGTCTTCCATTCCTAACTCTGTTAGGTACTGGGGCTATGAGTCGGACTGGCATGTGGGGTCTTCTACCCACCAGAACAGCCGCATCTCCAAAATGGAAAATACAGACCTGGAATCTCTGTGCAGAACAGGGAGAGGCTCCAAGGATGAGGAGGACCGCAGTCAGCTGATTCGGGCGTAAGTCCTAAGAGGCCCCTGGAGAACAGAGAGGGGAGACTTGTAGAGGTCACAAGTCTTAAAATGGGTCTTGAGTGTCTTGGGGAAAGAACCAGGGGACAGCCCCCCTTCCCAATTCGGCCAGAGGGCTGTGGAAATGTTTCCCTTCCCTCTCCCTGCGGGAATGGGCCCCAGTAGGTGAGGACTCAGAAAGGGATCTCACAAGAGGTCTCCAGGCCTCTAGGAAAGCTAGCTGCAAAAGGCCTTACCAAAGCCATACTGGAGCTCATATGGTCTCTAAGTAAGCAAAAAAGTGAAAAAAAAATCAAAAAAGGGGAAGAAAAAGCCTAAAAGATGTAGGAGGTATGAATCCTGTGATGTTTTCTCCACCGAGGATGGTGAATTGTCAGGCTCTGACTCCGATCAGGACTGGGGAAAGTCTTAGCAAAGCTGTTTTCTCCCTGAGAAATTTGTGGCCATGTACAACAAGGTTGTATCCACTCTTCAGATTCAACCCATACAGATCCCTGAGAGTAAGCCACAGAGCAAATTTCTCCCCTTGAAATCCTCCCTTGAGACAGCGATTCCCTTACACTCCTCCTTTGAGGAAATAATCAGGGATGAATGGGGTAAGCCAGACCACATTGTGAAAAATCACCATAAAATTCTACGAGATCCAGGAACCAAAGGATCAGATTACCGAGATCTTGAAGACTCATGCTACCGTAGCCTCCCTGGCAAGAGATATGGTTATTCCCTCCGAACACCATAGTTAGAAACAATGGAGGCCACTCTCAAAAAAGACTTTGAAGTCTCTTCAGCCTTCCTCCAGGCATCTGTAGCAGCTACTTGCTTTGCAAGCTCTTCTCCCTCCTGGCTGGAAGATCTCAGAGCCCTCAAGAGTAGAGATCACCCTGACTTTGGCTCCATTTTAAAGAAAGTTTCCCTAGCAACATCATCTGTTGCAGAGGCTTCAGTGGATGCTATGAGAGTCTCAAGCAAAGCTAGGGCCTCCAGCTCAGTGACCAGATGTCACCTATGGCTCGATCACTGAAAGATGGATAGCCACTCGAAATAATGTGCTGTGTTCTGCCAATTTTATGGGAGCCTTGCTTTTGAGAAATAAGCTTAGACAGTCAGGTGGCAGACAATGCTGCAAAACCTAAACAGTCCCTCCCAATGCCACATCCTGCCTCTAAGACAGAGTTCAGACTGGCCTTCAGACAAAGGCGCTCCTTTCAGCCTTCATCCTTGCAGAAATGCCAGCAAAGGGACAGCAAGTTCTCCAAAACAAAGCTCTGGAACCGTGGCTCCCGAGAAAAGCCCAGTGGGAACCCTGTTAGCCTGTTTATGACAGACCACCTACGTCTCTGCCTTGGGAATGGGACATAGACACTTTGATAGTAAGGATGTAGCCTTCTATAGAAAGGTTCCAGAAGATTCAGGACCTCCTTGCATTGTTCTGGAACTGCAAGAGACCCACTATGGCACTAGGCCTTGAACGGCTAGGCCTCCTAGTATCATGCATAGAGATCGCTCTATGGGCGCCATGATACATGAGGCACTTTCAAGGGGTCATTTTAAAGGTTTGGGACCACTCCCTTGGACGTATGAAGGATCAAGTGAAGGTTCTGGGGCATCAGGTGATCAATTCCTTAAAATGGTGGTCAGTCCAGGGCAATATCCACAAGATCCTCTGATTCTCACAAATGATGCCGGACTGGAAGGCTGAGACGTGCACTTGGAGTCCCAAACAGCCCAAAGCAACCTGGAGGAAAGGACCCACAGCAGAAACCTCCCAGGATAGGAGCAGTCAAACTGGAGTGACTAAGGTTCCAGTCCATCCTAGAGGGAAGCCACGTCCTGATTCAGTCAGACAACATGACCACAGTCACAAATAGGAACAACTAAGGGAGAACAAGAAGTCCAGCATTACATGCAAAAGTGATGGAAATCATGAAGTGGGCAGAACTTTTTCTCCCTCACGACAGTTTTCATAAAGGGAAACCTGAATCAAAAAGTGGACTGGCTTAGCAGGTGGAAGGCGAACAACTTTGAGTGGTGCGTAAATCAGGAAGTCTTCAAGTTAATCGTTCAGTCATTCAGACTGCCCTCAACTGATCTATTCACAAACCACATGGATGTGAAGAAATCAAAGTACTTCACCTGGGAAGTAGCCCCCAGCTTCATGGGGACAGATGCCTATTGCAGAGATGGCCAGACGGCCTTCTCGTTGCATTTTCACCCTTCCTATTGTTAGCAAAGGTGGTCCAGAAAATAAAATCCGAGCGGCCAACTGTAATACTGGCAACCCCACACTGATTTTCGTATCTGATAGACCTGAAATTAGGAACACTACTACCTCTCCCAACAAGACAGGGAATCCTCTCACAAGGTCCTTTTCTTCATCCAGACCTGAACTGGCTGCATCTAACAGCCTGGTTATTAAAAGGGTTTTTGTTGGGTTTGCTAGTTTTGTTGGGTTTGCCCTCCAAAGTCATCAGGACACTTCTTCCTTCTAGAATAGTATTGACTGTGAAAGCACACTCCTCTATCTGGACTAAATTCAGCGTCAGGTATCAGGAAGCGAATCCTAGAAATCCAGCATTTCCGTCTATCTTCAAATTTCTTCAAGAAGGCTTTAACAAAGATCTCCAACCCAGCACCATTACACATCAGATGTCTGTCCTTGGTAGCGTGACATTCACAAGATCTGCAAACTCTCTGGCAGAGAATCCCCAATAGCCAGATTCCTTAGGGCAGTCCAATTAGCCAACCCAGCAATCAGGCCTCTTTTTCCCAAATAAGACTTGCCACTTGTATTGACAGCCCTCACAAACCACCTCTTTGAACCACTGATGCAGTGACAACATTTTATCAAAACTTGCTTCCTGATAGCCATCAGATCTGTCAGGTGAGTGTTGGAGCTGGTGGCACTTACTGTGTATTTTTCATGAGGGGCTCAGAACTCTGGAATCATTTATCCTGAAAGTAAACTGTTCCTTCCATGTTTAACAAAAGGTGGATCTCTCTTCATTCGGCCAAGGCCACAGCATCCCAGCAAGGAGAGGTGGCACACTTTAGATACTAGAGGAACCTGAAAATTTGCCTCAAAAGTACAAAGCCCATGGGGAGATCAGATGCTCTTTGCGAATATTTCCACCCAAAATACCAAAGATTCAGAGCTTCCAAGTGCTCCATTGCTAGGAGGATTAAACTATGCAGCATGGAAGTGTAGAAGGCATTAGAGAGTTTAGTTCCAGAAGGGACTCAGGGCGTACTCCACACAATCCCTGGTGACCTTGTGGGAAGAAAGAACTAATGCACCCACAGCAGAAATTTGTAAGGTGGTCACCTGGTCAACTGCTACTACCTTTATTAAGCACTACAAGGTGGATTTCCTGTCCTCTGTAGAGGTGTCCTTTGGCAGAAAGGTGGTGCAGGTGGTAGTCCAGAAATGATTTTTGCCCTCTGAGAAAATGTTATAAGCAAGAAGGGATACCGCTTTTCCTTGGTACCTGTGCTAGGCCTGCTTGTCAGAGCTCAGTGCTGAGTTGCCATGTTTTCCTAAGCCCCTTGTCTCAACTACTTCACACACAGATTGCAGACAGTCAGTAGCTGCAGCCTACAACATGGGTAGGTCCTCCCAGTACTGGCACTCCTGGTCCTGTGGCATGCTCAGAACCTTTGAAAATCAAGCCTCTTTTTTTTAAATGAGCTTAAATGTGGATTTGGGAGCTTAGCTTTAGGCATTCAGGTTTGAAATATTGGCCTTATTGTGTAAGGCAAGAGTCAAGCTTGCCTCTATGGAACGGAGAGAAAAGAACGTAAGAGAAGAGGGAGGAAAAGAGGGGTTGCTCCTCTTCCGTATTGAAATCCATTGTAAAATATCCATTGACTTCAATGGCAGCAAGACTCGGCCTGGCAGGAGGGCAATAAATAAAGGATTTGAAATGTTTTCCCCATGCTCTCCACAATGCAAACCCCCCCTAAAATCAGCACTTTCCTTTACAGTTCTTTCGCAGCCCTGTGTTCTTCGATTATTTATTTATTTTTTCCTTCTCCACTAAATGTTGACAGTTTGGGGCTTCCTCTTGAAGTCATAAGAAGATAAGGGTGACATCTTTGTTTCTGGCCAATAGCTTCAAATTTAAGTACAGACACCAATCAGAACAACTAGATTATAGTAGCCAATTGGATTAGAGAAATTTATACAGTCACAGTGCATTAATTGAAAAATAACGATATAGAGATTATGTAAATCTTTGTACTCTGTAATAATGGCTGTCAAGAAATCAGTCAGATTCCCCTAAATTACGGTTATTGAGAAATAACAGTATAGTGGTCATGCTGATCAGACACTGAAAACAAATAAACATGCCAGGAACTGAATACATGGGGGTGGAAAATGTACAGTTATGAGTTATTGCCTTTATATTGTTCCTGTCCTATGAATGATTGAATCTATTCCATTTCAGTATTATAATAATTCCAGAGATTTCATGTGAGTTGCCTGAGTATCTGTTGAATATATTAATGATATATTGCAACAATGTTTTTCATAGAAATCAAAGATAGAAAAGGCCTGTAAATTTATCTAATCCTTTCTTTTTCTCGTGTTTGATTGTTCTCTACTGTATATTTTCCAGTGCTGTGTCCACTGGTGACTCATATGTAATTGCGTTGTATCATAGTGGATACAGAAATAACTTAAGTGGTTAATCTTTGCTAACAGAATTCAACAGTACATGTCTGCATTAACTTCTGTTGATTTTTTGGTCTTGTGTCTTGGAGACACAGTTGAGAATAATATCATTTTAGATGTCATTGATAGCAATATTTATAATTTTTCCAAAGCAGTGGTTATAAAAACATAACATGTGAATGTTTTTTCTTAGCTCTTCCCTAACTCCTCCTCCTCCTCTTTTCAGGTGACAGTTAAGGAGCCCCAGTCACCTGGAGACTCTGCTGCAACTGTGTTGCTGACTGTGAGTCGGAGTCAAGGAGGACGGGGGGCAGTCCGAATGATATGGATTTTGGAGGAGGCAGCTAGATATGATCTCACTCCTCTGAATGGAACTCTTTACTTTAATGAGGTACTCCCAGAATTTCAACATCCCATTTGCTTCCCTTACATTTGCTTACGTTTTCTTCTTTCTCATATATAGTTATATACTTGTACATTACAGACTTGTGCACAGTCGTAGTCTGTTACAACACAATAAAAAAATATCTGGTAGTTTTGACAACATGCCACATGCTTTCCAAACAGAAAAGAAGGGATGGCCCATTCCCTGGAGGACCTTGGTATAGGGTAAGTCACCCAGGGAATGTGGCATTTTAAAATGTTATAAATTGTCTTTTTAAAAAGAATAAAAATCTTATAGAAATGTAATAATGACCATGGAGAACAGTTATTCCATTGCATTAGCTGACAGTCTAAACAGACATGCAACTTGCCAGGTCTGGGAAGAGATAAAACATAAATTCAGGAAGTATTCTTTTTAAAAGAACAGCGATTACCATGTGACCCTCAAACTAGCTAGTGTTAGTTGCTAAGCTGTAGGCTTCATGGCAGAAGAGAGTCTTGAGGTAGGATTTAGAAGTTTAAGTATTGTGAAGCTATTGTTGTTGACATTAATAGATTAATTTCTGTTACAAATTATACACTGTGCTGAGCCAAAACATCCATTTAACAGAATGAATTCTGTTTTACTGTCTTCTGGTGCATTGCTACTTTATACTGATTGCAGCATGTATTATATTTATCATCCAGATATATTGCCACTGGAAACTTTAAGGAATAATGTCTCTTAGTGGTTTTGAAGATATGCAACCAACTTTCACTTTCAGGTTTGCCAACTGTTTAATGTTCATGTAAAGAAAGTTTGCTGAGGCTGTAGCCAGCACCAGCAGCTGTTGAGAATTCTAACAAACTGCAATACAGCTCCTTTCTGGGCAGACTGTTATCATGAAAAACACTTGGGGATATTCCACTAGCCTAGAGCTGGTCATGAAGCAGAATTTCTCGCCGGTTTTGGTTTTGGAGGCCAAAATCTTGGAATTCTTAGTGAAACCTAAATACTGCAAAATGTCATTGTGGAAAAATTGCAGCAAGAACATTTTGGTGTTTCTGATATGAAACATAATCTCTAGCTCCACAGCAGCCCACCTGGTGGTCTCTCAGGATTGGGCTGCCCAGAGAGCCAGTCAGCTTGGGGAGCTGAGGAGGCAGCTGCCTTGGGGGGAGACAGCCTGCCTGTGCATGAGGGAAGGCAGTCTGGGGTGCTGGACAGCAGGTGGGCTGTAGGGGAGCCAGAGAACCAGACATCCTGGCAGCTTACCAGGTTGCTGCAGGGGAGTTGAGGATCCTGGAGAACTAGGCAGGCTTGCAGGAAGCCAGGTGAGGTAGCAAGGCTGTCTGGTTTCCATAGAAAGTTTAATCAGAATCGACATGCTTCTGCAGAACTTGTCAATTCTGTCGAATGTGCCAAGTGCTGTACTCTCTTAACTCACATTAACTTCAGTAGAAATTAAGAGCTTCAGATCCTTGCATCATCAGGCACTTTGTTTGATCTCACCTGAAAAATATCAGCCTAACTCATTTTCCTTCTCTTTCTGATTCAGACTGAATCCCAGAAGACAGTTGTTTTACGAGCAATACAAGATGGCCTACTGGAGGGGAATGAAATGTATACCATCCAGCTGGTGTCTACTGATAATGCAGAGATATCCCCAATAAACGGTAAGGAAATAATTTGCTATTTCATCATATGAGGCAGCTTCCAATTATAATTCCAGAAGGCATTTTTATGCTAGATTTTTGTTTTGAAATATCTGTTTTGTATGAATGTGTATAGCTAGCTAACCACATTTTGAAATTCTCAGTCCTCCTTAAATTGTTTTACTAACTAGCTGTTGATTTACTGAACAAAAATCATTAGGGGACATTTTTGAGATCATAGTTTTTCACCCAAATTAATTGTGGGCATATAAAAATTGTGACTATATAAAATAATTAAGTGTTAAAAGTGCCTAAGGAACTGGAAGCTTTTGAAAATCAAAAATTGAAAATGTTAGGAAGTGCAAGGTAAAGGCATATAAGTTCTATAAGCCAAATACTCTCCACAATGAGCTCCTAATGAAGACTATAGCTTTCTGTCTATTTAAGGTCAGAATTTTGTCCTAAATTCTGATTTATAATTCACAATTGTGTCAATTTCTAAATGTGTGATGTAGACAACTCATTTTAAATATAGCATTCTCCCCCGGTACTCAGTTACATGTAATGGAATCTTGCAATTTTCTAACTCATCCTGTGCCTTCGGAAAGTCACTTAAGCTGCTTGGTTGAAATCTTGGCCCCATTCAAGCTAATGGCAAAACTTCCATTGATTTCACTGTAGCTAGTATTTCATGCCTTGGGTTTGATTCTGATCCCAGCTACAATGTTCCCTCTAATTTTTTCCGTTCATGTGCGGAATGAATTTTGTTATGTGTAACAATATTGAGGTAGTCTGCAGATGTGCGCCACCAGTAGAAACAAAAAACCTAGATATAAATTACCCTCACATATTATATAGTATAGTTTAACTCAGAGATTTTTTTCATTAATGGTAAGGCAGCAATTTAAACAAGGGCCAAAATCTGTGCTCGTCACTTGAGCAGAAAGCCCATGGGAGTTTTTCTTAACTAATGATGGCAGAATTTGGCCCTAGAGGTGAATACTTTAAAAAATCTACCATCAGCAGCATATTTAAACCTGGATTGTCACCTTCAAGTTCAACAAATTTAAAAATTCCCTCGACATGCTGTCTGGAAACATCAAATGTTCAATCTGTCATTTTGAAAACAAAACATCTGGGGCATAATTATGCAGTGAAGTATTTGTACACAGTATTCTTTTCACGTGAAATCTGCAAACAAAATCTAAATCTTTATGTACGAGCTTCAGAACTGAGACCTGCTAGCAATGCAAGCAATGTGAAAATTAGAATCCCTATTAATCTTCTTTAAAGTGAGTTACACACACACACAGCATACTTTTGAAAGGAAATTACTCCAATCTTAACAGCAGTACATACACCGTTAGTGTTATAGTACATTTCTATTCAAAAAGAGAAAATTACCTGATTCTAACATAGTGGATTGTGAAACTACATGGAGTTTATAGAAATGCAGTATTGATGGTTACATTATCTCACTGGGTTGCTATTTCTACATATTGAACTGTTGGTCAACATTTGCCAACTTATTCAGCACATCAAAGTTCATGGGAGTTTTTGCAACAGGAGCAGGAGTTAGCATACAAATAGACCCAAATAGATTAATACCAAACCCCTTTATTTAGGAAGTTTTGAGCAAAGTTTAAAGATTCAAAATCAAACAACATACGTACCAACAAAGATCAGGCTTCCCCTGCAAAAATTCGTAAGAAACCACTTTCTTTGGATATGCAAGTTGTTTATCTAGGCTCTTGAAGATAGTCTACAGGAAGTCCTTAATTAGTTTCCAAGTGGAAATTTGCAACTATACAGCAAAGGGCATCTTCCATTTCTTTTTTTCTTTTAATTCTTCATCTTTTTAAAAAAATAAACAAATTATATAATTTTAAAAAGCACAAACTTGTGCCACTAAAATCTACACAGAAAATAACTGCTGTTTTTTTTGGAAAGCAACAGTTGATTAATCATTTCCTTTTTAGACTATGTTGCAGCCGAACTCCTGATAGAGTGGATTGATAGATTTATAGCAACATTTTTTTTAAAAGTACTTGATGACAACAGGGATGTCTCTCGAAGGAATTGCATGAGCTTTAAAAAATAAAAGGAAGAAAGAAAAAGAAAGAAAGAAGGTAGAGGGAGTAATGCAGTGTGCAGAGTTGAAGCGCAGTTAACATTGTGCTTTAAAAAAAATCATATCTAGCTATTTCAGCGCCCTCCATCCACTTCTGCAGAGTGAGAACAGCATCAGTAGCCCAGAATCAGACCCATGCCCTTGTGCCCAGAGAAGTCACCCACTCTTTCCCGAGCCTCAATACCCCTGAGCCCAGGTTTCCCAGTTTGGGTTCCCTCCTGTGTGCCAATCACACACCTGCCCAGTGTGTTGCTGCAGACCCAGAAGTTGCTGGTGCTACTCACTTGGGGTTGCATCTGCACTAAGCACAGCCTGGGCAGCTCAGCCGCTTGTCTCCCCGTCCCTTTGTTACCTCCCTGAACTCCTGGCTGCTTGCAGCCATTCACAAGCCTCTGCTCTCATTGGTTCCTTCCCAGTGAGGAGCGGGAGGCCCAGGAGAGAAGCACGGCCTGGGGGAGGAGGATGGGGAGGGTATTGTGCAAAAATCAGACTGCAGAGTACTGTGATCTGGCCCTGCGAGTCCTGGGGTGGGGCGGGGATGAGGTGCCCCTACCACTGCCCCTCTCCACGAGCTTGGGTGGCTGGGTCTCCCTGCTGCTCGGTTTCCCTCCAGCTGCCTGGCTGCCTCAGCCCCCACTCCACCCTGCCCCCTCCGCTGTTCTCCAGCCCCGGCCCCTCCTGGGTGCCCTCCTGCCATCGCTGAGGATGTGTGCACCTGTGCAGCTGTAATAATCAAATGTGCAGCACTTGATGGAGTGCTGCTCGGCCGTGCAGGTGCGCAGCTTAGAGGGAACACCGGTAGTGGAGGTATACCTGTATAGAACCAGTATAAGGGGAGATCAGAATCAGGCCACCTGAATCAGATTTCCCATTTGCAAAATAAAGATAAAACAGCATTTTGCTAGCATGGTGTTTTACATATTAGTTAATAAAATATTTATAAAGTGTTTAAAAGGGCTAAGTATTATGTGCAAGTTATTTTAATTAATATTTCTGCTCTTGCTATAATCTTGTGTACTAACTTGAATGTACTGAAAATGTTATTCATTTATTATTATAAAATCTTTCTTCCTCTCTTCGTAGGTCTGGCAACCATCATTATTCTGGGGGATCAGGGAGCTTCTGGGGTGGTTGGGATAGCTTCATCTTCCAACCATATTCTCATTGGGGAACCCTCAGGAAAGTATAATGGAACTGCTTTTATTAGGTAGGTGCATCATTGATTTCTCTGCTCATATTTTGAGTACACATTTCCTTTTAGTACAAAAAGGGTGGGCAACAATTGCCTGACTTCCCTTGGTGCTGCTCATCCACATTTCCCACAGAAGTCTGTGGGAGTTGCTGGTGTTCACCACTTCTGAAAATCAGGTCAATAACCATTTATTTTCAAAGGAATTGCAAAACATACATCAGTCTGAAATTATATCAACCCCTGGCGCTCAGGAGGGTCTTTCAGGAATGCATGTGATGAAATGCATTAAAAGGAAGAGTTTTTATGGCAATCAAAGCCCCTGCAAAGTTCTCAGGGACTGGAAGAAATCCACTTCACAATTGTGCCTTCGTTTTTGGCTGTGTCTACAGGTGTGTAAAGCGACAGAGTGACCTGGGTTTTGAGTTGAAGCAAAGCATAATTATTTCATTGAATTTTATAACTAAGCACCAGAACACAGAATGCCAAATTCTGACCATTCCAGTGTGGGTGTTCTGGTGGTGGGAAAGGCACAGCTGTCATTGCCCCCTCCTTCTAGAACACTTTTCTGAGGAAAGAGTATTTTGCTGCAACCCTCAAAGAACAAGCTAGTTCTGCCTGTAGCATTGGCAGTCCTACCAGAGAGGTTGTGTGTGGACAAAACCAGCATCTTGCCCTGCCCTGCAGTTTGCCAGGTTGACTGTAGTGGGAGAAGTGTTATCTCCAGGTTTTTAAAGGAGCAGTAAGTAACTTAAATCTCTGTATCAGCGGAGTAGCCGTGTTAGTCTGGATCTGTAAAAGCGGCAAAGAGTCCTGTGGCACCTTATAGACTAACAGATGTATTGGAGCATAAGCTTTCATGGGTGAATACCCACTTCGTCGGATGCATCCAAAAAAGTGGGTATTCACCCACGAAAGCTTATGCTCCAATACATCTGTTAGTCTATAAGGTGCCAGAGGACTCTTTGCCGCTTTAACTCTCTGTAGAGTCTTTCTGGAGGCTTTAATCCCTTACAAAGGCAAAATTCCTACAGGTTGCTCCCATTCTTTTTCCCTTCCATTGTGCATCTCAGCTTCCTAAAAGGCACAGCTGAACCCAGAGAACTCAATTTTCAGCCCTGGCTCTGCCTGCTTTGTGCTACTGCAAAGCAGGTAAAGAGATATCATAGAATATCAGGGTTGGAAGGGACCTCAGGAGGTCGTCTAGTCCAACCCCCTGCTCAAAGCAGGACCAATCCCCAATTTTTGCCCCAGGTCCCTAAATGGCCTTCTCAAGGATTGAACTCACAGGCCTGGGTTTAGCAGGCTAAGGCTCAAACCACTGAGCTATTGCTCCTCCTCTAGAGAGGCAGCCAGTGATCCCCTCCCAACATCAGGGAAGCTTAGTATACGCAATACTGCAAATACTACAATACCGTTACCTACTTGCAGAGATAACATTGTCAGAATTGTAATGGTGACCTGCTATATTAAATTCAAGCTTCAGTGAGGCTGATAATGTTTGGCTGAGTCACAGATTCATAACAACCTAGGCAGAGTACCAGCCATCTCTTGCACAGATAAAATAAAACATGTATAGGAAACACAACAATGTGTATATGTTCTTACTTACAGCCTAGTACGTGGCCCAGGGATTTTTGGGGAGGTCACTGTGTACTGGAATATAACTCCCCCTCTACAGAAGGAATTTGCTGAGATATCAGGGACCTTGACAATGCGAGATAGGCAGTCTGCAGCTGTTATACTAATACAGGTGAGAGAGATCTATAGCATTGGTTATTCCAGTACTCTTTTTGTTAGTAGTTAATGGTAGAGCTCAGCTTTATTTGTTTGTTTTCTGTAGGCTATAGATGATAACCTTCCTGAAGAGAAGAGTTACTACCAGTTTCATCTATCTAGAGTCAGTGATGGAGGAGTCATAAATGAGTCTACTAGCATAGCAAATATCACCATGGTTGCTAGTGACTTCCCCTATGGGCAATTTGCATTTTCACAGGAAACTCTTCAGACAACAGAAGAAGAAAAATCGGTATTGAGTTAAAAGATTAAAATCCTTAAAAATGGAGGAATTAATCTGAAATGTGAATTTTTAATGCTTTTGGTAGCTGTCGTTATCTATGTACAGTGGATGCCAATTTCCTAAAAATAAATAGCTGAGACTTTATTTCTGCATGTGTGCAATACAGTGTAATGTGTGATTCTGTGTGGTGGGCTTTGAGAGATATTTGAAGTGGCTGGCCTCTTCTGAGTTGTGTGATTAATTCAATTTCTGTATTTAATCTATATTTAATTTATTTAATGGTTTTATTTAGTAAAACTAATTGATGTGATGTCTGTAGAATAGTGTTCTTAGAAGCATATATAACACAAAATAAAGGCAAAAAGTTAAAACTAAGCTTTTTGTTTCCCTCAGGTTAACATCACTATTGTCCGTTCCAGTGGGTATTATGGTCGAGTGCAACTCTGCTATTGGATATTAAATGGGACTGCAGAGGAGAGCATGGATTTCACTTCCTCGTCAGGGGAGCTTATGTTTGAGCCAGATGAGACTACTCAAAGGATTTCAGTTGAAATCCATGATGATGACCTTCCTGAAGGTCCTGAAGAATTTTCAATAACTATTACCAAAGTAGAGCTCCAGGGAAGGTAAAGATATATTTCACTGCAGAGGAAAAGATTAGTTACAGGCCCAAAAGTGAACTATGTATATAGAATCTTATCTCACTGCAGTAAATCCCTGATTCTTACTCTGATATAGTAGCTTATTTTCTAACAGTGTAATAATAGAGATTTGGATCAAATATAAATAGAGGGACACCCTCATTTTTCCAACATTTATTACATTAATAAATTACTGATTAATGATTAAAGTGAGGACTCAGTAGGTATCACAGAAATTTAATAGCTATTTATTTTTGGATATTCCAGAGAGGTGCAGAAGAAAATGGTGTAGAGATTTACATAGTGAGGAAAATGGAATATCCTGTTTGAAGGTGAAATGCACTTATTCAGTTAGGGTTAAGTTTATAGAATGGGTGGTAAATGCTGCAGATCTCTGAAGAGGCAAGAAATAATTTAATGTAATATACTGAAAGGGAGAAAATAGTTTGTAAACTACAAAATTGTAACTTTTGTTACAATACTTGGGGAAGTATGAACATCTCTAATATAATATGAGGATATTTTTGAGGAAATGGCAAAAAAGAGATATCTTTAATTTTAGCAGAAATAGTCCATCATTTCTTTACTGTTGATTGAAAAAGTATAAATAAATTAGATACAATCCTGCCTAGAACTAAGAACCAAAGATTGTTTCATCCCAATCAAGAAATCTACTTTCAGTATGTTATATTACTATATAGGAACCTCAGACTAAAGCTTATGAAATTAACTATTTTATAATTTGTAAGCTTTTTACAACAAAACGATACACTCAAAGATTTGGACCTTCAACACTCCTCTCCCGGCTGATGGAAATATAAAATATTTGCCTGTGAAGAATGCTTTCTCTGTGAGCAAATCCCACAAATTCATCACTCCTTGCAAAACCTGCAGTAACTGATATTTTTTCCATAAAGCTTTACCCCTCCAACCTCTGATTTAAATTTGGCCTCTGTCACTTAGTGCATACTTGCCAACTGTACTGAATTTCTTGGCATAGAACTAAATTTTGTCTTGTCAATACTCTGTAACTTTGATATTGTACGATTTTCATCATATTCTTCTGCAGGAAATTTGCTGATCCTTTCTACTACTGGTGTCCATACTGGGCATGCTAATCTTAGGCCCTGATCCCAAAAGAGATCCACAAGTGCTGATCATTATGACACAATATTTCACAGAAGCTATGCACCAACAATGGGAGACACCACAAGCAACAGTCCACACTTGAGCCTTTGTAGATTCAGGGCTTTAAGGTTTATCTCTTGGGGTATAATCTCATTAATAGATAGTTTTGTCACTGTCTGTTCTCACAGAACAATCAGGTTACTGTTTCTGTACTTCCCAAGGGTTTGTGAAGTTGGTTGCAAATAAAATTGGAAAGACGTGACAATGGAGAGACTTTCATTTTCAGGGAAGAAAAAAACAACTCTGTCCTGCACTTGTTCTGCTTTTGAAAGGTGTGGCTGGGAGGGTTGTGACAATAATTGTAAAAGAACCAAAGTACTTGTGGAGTCTACAGAATGACATACAGGCATATTGAGCCCATTTCTTTTTATAAAAGCTAACATATCTTTATTTTCTTCTCATGCTCTTGCAAGTGGATTTGATTTTGCTGTTAGAGAAAATGGACTGCAAGTGGACCAGCCCCCTGGGATAGGAAACATCTCCACAGTTCACATCATTATAACGAAAAATGACAATGCAGAGGGCATCATTGAGTTTGATCCGTGGTATATCACTCTGCAAGGTAGGTTAATGTTTAAATTTATGCTGCAATTTAAAGGATAGGCTTGCGACTACAGCACAGGATTGGTGGTCAAGGCTTCTGGGCTCTATTCTTGGCTTTGCCACAAGCTTCATGTATGTTCTTGGGTAAGTGATTGAGCTTCATTCCCTGCTTTCAGCCTTTGTAAACGAGGATGAATACAGTTTTGCAAAAGTCTGTTTGCTCACCTGTCTGGGGGAAGTGTTTTTTTTAAGGAGTAAGGAAATAGTATTATATTTTTCATTATCAGTCATCATAGAAAAGGAAAGGCATGTAGATTTTGTGCCTGGGCTGGTATATTTTGCAATCTGGAATGATACCTACTTAGAACAGGTGTTGTGAGGCTTATTTCAATGGCAATTATAAAACATTTGAGATCCTGAGATGGGAAGTTTTATAGAAGAGCAAAGTATTACCATTATGATTATTATTTATCTTCTCATGTATTACAGTCAAATGTTTGTATTCGTTATGGTGTACTTTTGTATGACATACTGAGGTAAATGAATCCTAGCTATGGCTCCAGAGAAATAAATAGAGGATCACCAGGGATGAATCTGGCCTTTGATATCTTCAGTAATAAGTAAAATCTCTGAAAATATCCGTATCTTTGCCGCCACCACTACATTGGATTACTGCAATATGAAGCTCTATTTAAGACTGCTCTTGAAGATCCCTACAAGCTTCAGCTAGTGTGAAATGTGGCAGCCTCCCTACTTAGTTGAGCAAGTAGTCTAAAGTATATTACAGCTGAGTTTTGTGCATTGCACTGGCTAGCCGTTTACTTATCGGTCCAGTTCAGTTCAAGATGTTATTAATTGGTAAAGCCTTATATTGTTTAAGATGTGTCTTAAGACTACCTTGATTCTTATTCATTCACCGTATTAATTGGGCATGCATTTGCTTTTACATATTCTCTGAAGATCATGAATAGTTGCTATAATTATCATACTGTACTTTACAAAGTAATCTACAAATTCTCTATTGAGGGAACTGTAAACTGACAAATCATAATGAGTGTAGCATTGTATTCTTTGTTATTGATTCAGTTATTAAAGTTTAAAATAATGTGCATGTATTTTGATCAGTGTCAAAACCTGAGAGGGGAAAAAAAGAGAACCTAGAAACATAAGACAGCTGGATGTTGTTCAAAGCTTCTCTGTATATCTGATTAAAGAAAGTGCACATAATTCTCTTATGGGAAACAAGTGATAATCCATTTATGTATATTATAATGTTGTTAGTCACTCTGTTGCCAATTTTTAGAAGCAGTTGGCTCAATTGCCCGAGCAATTCATGCCCTTGTGAGTACAATGGGCACATAAGTGTATAATCACCTATTTTGGGTGTCTAAATGGTCATTTACATGTACAGTTTATGAAGCTACTCTGAAAAATGCGCTCTTATTGTACAGTAGGTCATTTTGAATTACTCTTGCAGTGGAAGAGGATGTTGGAATGATCATGATTCCTGTAGTGAGAAAGCGTGGAACTCATGGCTATGTGACAGCTGATTTTCTCTCTCAAAGTATTTCTGCACTTCCTAATGGTATTGACTACAGTGTCAATAATAACTCAGTCATCTTTCATCATGGCCAGAACCAGAGTTTTATCAGTGTCTCTATTACAGATGATGATGAAAGGTAATGGTGTTGGATCTTTGTTTAGTTATTCATGTGTTACCCTATAATTGTTTAGAAATCCAGTTTTAGCCCATTGCATGGTACATACTTATACTTTGATTTAAAGAGAACAAACCAAGGAGTGTGCAGGAAGTTAGGACAGCCCTTGGCTGCTGCTACCAAGTCACTGAATTACCTTTATTTCAGATCTTAGGTTTATGCAAAGAAAAGGAATAATCAACAATACATTCATTGCTTCATGTACATTTAAAATAGTGCATATATGCAATCAACAAGGCAACTTACTAGATTTTCAGCATTTATTTTTACTCCATGTTTGTTAGTGTTTTAAAGACTCTGATCTCTTTGACCCAGGGAGTTTGCAGAGCAGTTTGAAATCCAGCTGATAGGAGCCACCGGAGGAGCAGTCCTTGGGCTCCACCTAGTGAGTCAAATCACTATTGCTAAGAGCGACTCCCCTAATGGACTTGTCCGATTCCTCAACCAAAGCCGAATTATTGTTCCAAACCCCAGTTCCTTGCTGACACTGTCCTTGGTGCTGGAAAGAACTGGAGGATTGATAGGAGAAACTCAGGTAGGCCTTGCCTTTCAAAGCATTTTGTGTAGTTTTCAATAAAAATAAGATATAATTTCACTCTATAAAATCATGTTGAGAGAAGGAAGGTATGTAATTTATTAAATTCATAGGTTGAAAATATAATAGCAATAATGTATTACTACTTTGCATTTCCATAGGACTTTACATTTGAGGCTCTCAAAGCACTTTATGCACATGAATGAATTTCGACCCCACTAAAACTACTGTAAAGTAGATGTTATCTCTTTATTTACCCTCTGCTTGAAGACCAGAAAATTGAGTTGTCAAGAAATTAAGTGACTTGTCCCAGGTCACACAAGAATTGTGTTAAAGAGCTGAGAATAAAACTTAGAAGAGAATCTAGCCCCAAACTTACAGCCACCTGTCGAGGGCTGCCTTACATGCTGCACAGTACCCAGAGCCCCCTTCAACATTCAGCACTACAAGCACTTCCCCTCCTGCCTCCATTCATCAGGGCTTGTGAAGGGAGGCAGCATTGTTTCACTTACATCAGTCCTGCTGCTCCTGTTCAGAGAATTCTCCCTAACCCCTTGCAGCTGCAATGGCATGTATGTGGCTCCATGTCTTCTGATTCCCAGTCCTATGCCATAACTTGAAGACTGTTTTTCCTTGCCATTTATTGGGGGGCAGAATAACGGTTTAATGTTGACTTCTCTCTGGAACTATAAATAGCAAGTGTGTCTGATTCTTCTCTCATATCAGTTTCACACATTTCGTTCAGTTACATTCATTTACATTGGTGTAACAGAATGATCAGACCCTGTCTCCTTCAGCATATATGTTTACAACAATTACTTACTCTAATGGTGAATGTACATCCTCTTCTCCTAAATATTTCAGATCCCATCATTTAAACATTACCTTAATAAAACTCTTAAAGTAATGTGCATTGGTTTAATTACAGCAAATGATCAGATATGATTTTAACTTAAACACATCAGTTTTTTCCATGCTGCCTATTACACATGGAATTCTTTCCAATGACTAGTCTGTTAAGCCACTGCCCTCTCTTCCTTCAAATCCTGCCTCATTACCCAGTTGCGCCATGATGTTTGCTGGGGATGACCTATTTTATTTACTTACTTATACTTACATAATTAAAACCAGAGGTGAAAGTAAGCCGGTCGGGTCCAATACGGCGTACCGGCAAGAGCCAGTATGCTGTGCTGGACCGGACCAGCTTTCCCGATGGTGATTTAAAAGGCCCATGCTCCTGCCACTGTGGGGAGCCCCGGGCCATTTAAATCACCTCTGGAGATCCGGCAGCGGGACTTGGGCGGTGCTTTAAAGGATCCGGGGCTCCCCTGCCACTGTGGGAAGCCCCGGACCCTTAAAGCACCACCGGAGCTCTGGCAGTGGGGCTCGGGCGGGGGATCCCCGCTGTGGCTGGAGCCCGGGGCTCTGGCAGCCGGGCTCCAGCAGGGATTTAAAATGCCTGGAGCTCTGCGGTGGCCAGAGCCTCGGGCCCTTTAATTCACCCCTGAGTCCCAGGGCTCCCAGCCGCCTCTGCAGCCCTGGGGCCTTTAAATTGCCTCTTCCGGTTGAGGCCACGCCCCACTCAGGACTCTGGCATACTGGTAAGTCCTTTAAGTCAGTGGTTCTCAAAGGGTCTGCTGCTTGTTCAGGGAAAGCCCCTGGCGGGCCGGACCAGTTTGTTTACCTGTTGCGTCCGCAGGTTCGGCTGATCACGTCTCCCACTGGCCGCGGTTCGCTGCTCCAGGCCAATGGGGGCTGCGGGAAGCGACGCGGGCTAAGGGACGTGCTGGCCGCCCTTCCCACAGCCCCCATTGGCCTGGAGTGGCGAACCACGGCCAGTGGGAGCTGCGATTGGCCAAACCTGCGGACATGGCAGGTGAACAACCGGTCCAGCCCGCCAGGGGCTTTCCCTGAACAAGCGGCTGACCGGCTTTGAGAACCACTGCTTTAAGTTACTTTCACCCCTGATTAAAACCCAGACAAACATTCCCCACACAAAAAAGCCACAAAACTCCACTTCTAACTGATTTGGAGCTATCAAGCAGTATAGCTATATGATAAACTGAATAATATTACTCTTGTCCTCCTTTTTCTTTCCTCCTAATTTTTATTACATTCTTTTCCTATGTCATACATTAAATTAGCCCCCAAATCCTGTCCAGATACAGGTGCTTTATTATTTGCAATGTAAAATTAAGAACGTACATGAGTCTTCGCAGGATTTTGAGGACTTTGAGTACAAGCTCTTTGGGGCAAAGACTTTATCTGGTGTGTTTAGTACAAGGTGTGGCAGGGCAGAGTTCTAATCTCGATTAGAGCTTTTGGGTTCTACAGTAATAAAAGTTAATAACATACATAATTTTTTTCCTGTGTGTGCTCATTAAAATAAAGTTTTGATTCTTTTCTGTTTATTAACATCCATAATTTTGAAGTTTTGTTTTTAAAGTAATAGTCAGAATAACTCTTCACTGTTTCTCTTTTTTCTGTCTCTAGGTTAATTTTTAGAAAATATTATGATTAGAGAGAAGAGTCCGATGTTACAGTTATGTTGTGTGCCATCCATTCTCTTAACAGTATAGTATGACTGTATAATCACATACCAGATATACTGATTCTTAGGATAGTATAATTGGGTTACACCGTTACTTCTTCCCTTTGTTGTGAGGCTGTTATTAAATTGACGCGACTCTACATTTGAAACTAATATTTTCCACAGATTAATTGGGACATTTTAGGACCCAATTCAGAAGAGGCATTGTCCCCCCTGAGCAGTGACATTGGTGACCCTGTGAATGGATCATTCTATTTTAGAGAAGGAGAAGGAGGTCTGAGAACTATTAGTCTGAAAATCTACCCTCATGGAGAAGTTGAAGTTCAGGAGATCTTCATTATTAGGCTGAGCCTTGTGAAAGGTGAAACAGAAATAGACCCCAAGGCTACCAACATTACCCTAATAGTAAGTTGTTACTTTTTTTCCCTTGAGGATTATTTCTGAAGAGTTTTTGAATTTAATCCAACAGATTGCCTAGTTTATCATTCCACTCCCTCGTCTCATGTCTTACCCAGCAACAGTATTATAGAAGCAAGGAGGTAAAGGATCCATGAATCAAGGCTGTTATCTCAGCACCAACCTGGCCCTATTCCCTTCCAGTTGTCTTAGCTTTCTGAACTGAAAGTATGGAGTGGAACCTCATGCCCAAATTCTTAGTTTGCATTCTGTGTTTTCCCTATCCTCCTCTTTTCTCTTTCAGCTTCTGTATGTAAAAGGAAAGCAAGAAGAAATCCAGCTACAGAAGAATAAAAAGTATGGGTAATGGGGGGAGAAGAAAGGAGAGGCACGGTAGCAAGGAAAAATCCTTGCTGCAGAGACTTCACAGCTTAAAGCGATTCTGGCAGGAGAGGGGAGAATCCTATGAACAGCCAGCAGGGAAATACATCCTTCTCACATAACAACCTTCTCAGAGCTGTGCATTGAGGTTTTGCACAGAATTACGCCGCCCCTCCCCCAGGACCAAGTTTTTTTCCTCAGCCTCTGTTCCATCACCCTACAGTGCTTCCTGTTTTTTTGGCTGGTTTTTTTTTGGCCTGACAGAAATCTCATCCTCTGAGAAAGGCCCTCAGACAGTCTGTGGGGGGAGAGAGTAGTGGGCATGACAAACTGCATATGTGACATCAAAAAGTGCAAAGCCAAAACAAAGGAGTTTCAGATCCTGGGATAGCTACTCCCATATACTACTACTGCCTCCCATTCCACCCCCTTGCATGTGTCCCTTTGCACATCTTAGTCCAAGCCTTACCTCTTGAATGAAATGATATCGGGGAAGGTCCAAGGACTGGAATTGACTTCAACTCCTTATGGGAGATTCTATCTGTGGCAAAAGTAGAGCCTACATTTGGAGCAAGGCTTCAATCTCTAAATGTCTCTCAAAAATGTTGTCCTGCTTCCCACTTTGGTACTTTGGTCCCATCAACCAAGTCAGGATAGACTTGGTAGGTTCTTGGTCCCTGTTTCCTACTCCAGGTTTACTATGGAAAGCCAAAAATCCCCAGAGGTGTTCTGGACTTTAGGTAAGAATTCCTAAATAAATGCTAACCAATAGGACAGACATCTTTATTATTGGATCTCTAAGTAGTTCAGGGAAGCTGTCTGGGAATTAGAAGATTAATTTGCAAATTAATCCAGAGTGAATTCCTTTTGCAACTTTACCTTGGAATGTGGACAGATGAATAAGGATGACATGGTTTTCTCTACTTCCAGAAGACCTCTGTTATTGTCAGTTTTACAGTAACTTCTACCCACCAGTCAGATGCCGTGAAAGTTTACTCTCCTCCTTGTGTTTCCCATGGCACAACGTTCAACAGGACCTATAGATAATTACTCTCTTAATATAATCCTACCCTCATCTTTATGGGATTGCGTGGAACGTCTACCTAAGGGACATGCACATGCTCTCTACGTGTGCTTCCCAACCCCTTCTCACACAAAGTTAAAGATCTATGCCTTCTTCATCCTTACACATATTGAGTTAAAGATCTGTGCCTGCTGACTGTTTTTCTCCTTATTAGCCATTATTTTTCAAAATAGGACAGTTTTTGAATCTCCCCAAGCTTATTCTGGAGACTCATATCACTGAATGGATTGTTTTAGTTACACTGTGATCTGATCTCTCCATTGCAGGAGAGGAAGCTTCTCTCCGTAGGTGACAAGCAAGCTCTGAAGTTTTACCTGTTTTGTACTTCCAGTTTCAGAAGAATTAAGTCTTTTTTAAAAGGTTGCTACAAGGGACAGACTGCCACTGAGACCACAGTGGCTCAGTCAATCAGATATTGTAGTCCATTAGCATATGATCAGGCCATTCTGTCTGAAGTATGGCAACTTCACAGGCTCAGAACTCAGAAGCATTTAACTCTGGAATTTGTTAGGTCATCTCCTGACACTGTCATCTGGCATTATTAATTGGATCTGTCCCTGTTGGCTGACATTTGTTGGTCACTAAGGGTGCCAAGCATCCCTTTAAGTGACATACACTGTCCCGGATTGCTGCTGTTCAGTAGGATGAAAGAAGAGGGACATAGGATAAGGGAAAATTAGTCACTGATAATTCTGTTCACCATAGTACTTTCTTCCTACATCCATCCCCCTTTTCTCTGGAGATTATCACTTGGGAGTTTTTTCCCCCTCTGGTTTTACTGTCTATTACTTTGCTCTGGAAGTCTCCAATTGGAAAGATAGCTGATGGATTAGTGCTTATATATAAGCCTTGGTTGTCAGGTCTCTTGCCTCCTTGCTTCTGGTAGGTGGAGTCCTAATGCTGTCTGTAATTACTAGTGGTGTGCAGGATGTACAAAGAGAAGACTGTGATAAACAAAATTCCCAGTAAGTAATTTTTCCCAAATCCAACAGAGTATATAATTCAGTACAATTATTGAGGGCACCTTATCCCACAAACATCTCAAGGGGCCTTATAATAATAAAATCAAAAAGGTAATTGAAATATATCAAGCACTGAGAAAAAGGACTTTTAATCTGAATCTTAAAAAATGTAATGGTGCCAGTGGTTATTCGACTTCTTGTCCCACTCTCATCTGCATCATAGCTAAACTTGATGGTTGCTAGGCACCTAGGCACTTTAGAAAATTCCTCTAGGCACCTATGTGTGTCTTCAGGTACCTAAATACCTTTAAAATGTAGGGCCTAACGACCAATATAATAATAATTCCCCCCTCCGCCAATATTTGATTGTGTGGGGAAGGGGGAGGGACACAGGAAGATGGGATTTAAAATGTGATATTGATATCCAGAGACTGAAATTCTCTACTTATTCACTGAAAAGGAATAGCGCAAGCAGTGTTCGATCTAGCTTCTCCACACTGTCCTGTCAATAGAACTGTTTAAATATTGTGTTTGTGTATGCAATGCATATTATTCATCCAGTTGTTACTCTGTGAATAATTAGCTCTAGTATTTGTCTGGCCCTGTCCACCAAAATGCCTCTTCTGTGATCTGGAGAAGCCACCTCTAGTAGTAAGAAGGGGGAGTTCAGTCTCCAAAGCCATTAAATCACTGGTGCCGCTGCTGAGATTGCAGACTAGAGTGCCAGTGAGTGCCCATTATGATTCTGGTATGTGTTGTGGCTCCTATTCACTAGGGGCTGGATTGAATCCATTCAATCAATTAACTTCAATTACCACACTAAAAGGTGAGAATCAGAAACCTAGAGGTGAAGTGTTCTGTATCCCACTACAGATGCCATCCAGTCCAACAATAGTTAATGTAAATATTGCCTGCTGCACTGCAAGTCCAGTAAGCTGCTTGTTCTGACCTTCTAGACTAAAGAGGATAATGGATTCCCATCCTTTTTCTGTGCTCTGGCACAACAGAAGAGAACTCACTCAGATCCCTTAACTTCTCTTCATAGGATTTATTTTCCAAACTTTTTATCATTTCCTTTGCTCTCTGAAGTCTGTCCAAATCATTCATGTCATTTTTTAAAAATATTGTTTGAAACTGAGTGAGGCTTGACCAGTGCTGCTTTAAGTAGTGCTGAGCAGAACAGACTAATTACCTGACTTTGTTTACACATCCTCTCATTATTACAAACCAAGAGCTTTGCCTCTTTCCTGACAGCATCATATTACTGACTTGTATTCAATTTATAATCCACTGTAATGCACTGATTCTTCCTTGTGACACAAATAGCATTTTTCCATTGAACAACTGGTCTTATGTAGATTTAGTGGAGCTGCCTGTTTGTTTTGCGTGTTTGGTCTTGACACCAGACCATTTTACTCTGGTCTCATGGTGCTCCTATCTGCTATTTATTTTTCTTTTCATACAATATCCATTTCAGCTGCTACTGTACTATCTGACTTGTTGGGGGAAAATCAGGATGGTGGAGGGTTAATGGATTTGTGAGTTGTTGAATCCAGCATCGAGTTCCCCAGTGGTCTATAAATAAGATAGTTCATTATGTATTCTTGACCCATATTTTATTTGCTGCTTTCTAGATACAGAAGTTTGGTGATCCCAATGGAATTGTGCAGTTTGCTCCTGAATCATTATCTAGTAAGCACTATGAGGAGCCATCAGTCTTGGAAGGGCCAGAGAATATTACACTTTTCATCAAACGAGTCCAAGGCACTCTGGGGAACATAATGGTATTCTGACTCTCATTTTGGGGTTACTTAAAAACAATATAATCTGCAGTCTTCGTCCATTAGAATGCATATAGGAGAGCAGGCACAATTTAGACCTGTGTTAAGAAAGTCTTTTGATTGCTTACAGTGTTCGTGTATCTTCTTTTGGAGTTGGCATAATTGAACAAGGGATTTGGCCCTAATATTTCATGTTTGGAAAGTCATGTCCAATTTCTATATTGATTGGACAAAATGTGACAACCCATGCTTATTTTTTGACACTCTCCTCTCTCTCTCTCTCTCTTCTCCTATTCTTATGATAGGAGAATGGTGTAGAATGCATTTTTTAATAAAGTGATACCTTCTTAGAAAGGGAGCAACATAGACCCAATCTTCTCAGACAGCTGCGTGCCGTACAACAGATGGGAATTGGGTCCTTGTGCTTTGAACAGTGATCAACACTGGTTATTAAATCAGTTGGGGATTACCTCCTGAAGTTCTTCAGAATTCAGCAAGCTGTTTGTAGCATAATATCATGGACTCCCTTTCTGGTGCAATCATATTTTGGTATTCTTTTTAAAAAGTATCCGGTATCTTATATAATGGATACCAACTGTGGAAATTATTTTTTAAAAGGTATCTGATGTTGATGGAGAGGTAAGGATTTTCCTGTTGTTCTCATTTGGCTGGAGTTCTATACAGAGGAGAAAGATTTTAAAAAAAAATTGTGCACCCTACAGTAAAGAACATTTGGCCCACTTCGTATGTACCTGGAGTACACTTGGTATGTTGTATGCCTGCAGTGCTCAAGGAACTATATTTTGTACTTTTAAGTACTTTGTCATTCTTAAGAGAAAAATTTCTGGGGGACTCTTGAGAGAGGGAACAGCAGGGGAGTGTTGACCAGTAAAAACAAACTGTGGAATTAGGCCTAAAAATTCTGTAAAGTGAACCTACAAAGATATTCAGAAACAACTACCACCACATTCAGGTCACTGAGGGTAAGTTGTGGGAGGAGGGAAGGCAGATTGTGGTCCTGTTTTAGGTTACTATGCCTGTTTCTTTTTTATATTTCCATAAAATAATTTCTATTTTCTTGCTAAATGTTGTATCTTATGCTCTGTGTACCTGAGTGTATGAGAGTTCCAAGTTAGTAAACAATGTTTTTTCACTTATTTCAGGTTCACTGGAAGCTGAGTAGTGATTCTGATACTACAGGTGACTTCCTTGCAACAGGGGGTTCTGTCTCCATTGCTGAAAATCAGAGTGCAGCGGAGATCATTATTCATCTGTTACCAGATGATGTTCCAGAAGTAGATGAGAATTATGTGGTAGAGCTGGTTTCAGTGGAAGGAGGAGCAGATTTGGATCAGGACAAGAGAGTTTTGAGATTCACTGTGTTAGCAAACGATGACCCCCATGGAGTGTTTGCCTTGTACTCTGATAGGCAGTCCGTATTGATAGAGAGAGACTTGAGCCGGCACATTCAGATGAATATAACTCGATATTCTGGGACATTCGGAGATGTGAGTGTTGAGTACCGAATCTCATCTCATCATGAAGAACCAGTAATCACTCCTGAGAATACAGTGGGATGTCTGCTGGTGAAAGATGGTGCCAGCTTTGGTGTGAAGAGAGTGCCAATAAGTAGCCAGGTCTGTAGTGTCCTTAAGTTGGATAGACCTCTCTAGCGTTTTGCTACCTAAATTTATGTCTACATCATATGTACAAATGTCATTGAATAAGACATTAAATGGTGATAAATAGTGTCTGTTGGAGAGAAAGAGAGAAACAATTTTGATACTCTGGATTTTGTATTATTTATGTACAGTTGTGTTAAAAGAAAATGTGATTTTCAGTATAAGAATGGAATATAAAACCAAGGCGATGTGTATCCCTGAGCTTCTGCCTATATCCCTTTCTGTGTATCAGTCATGTTTTCTGTTTTAGATTCTGTTGTGTAGGCCCAAATCCTCTCCCAAGTGTGCTTTTGGGAATGGGCTATTTACTGGAGAAGGCTGCTTGGTTCTGGAAGACTGAATCATCAAGACCTGCAAGTACCCCACAGCTGCTGTATGCTCCCATTTGTGGGTCGAAGTGCATAGCTGCAGATACACTAGCCTCACCCTACTTCATTATCTACATTTCCCATTCTGTTACTGAGCTCATTGTGCTAGATACTGTGAACCTATAATAAGTGACAATCCTTGCCCCAAAGAGCTTACATTGTACAAAACTGCTGTTGGCCTTCCTTCACAGTATTAACTTTTGTGTAATGATTTTGAGGAAGATCTTTGTTAAACTGCTTGCCACTTTAATGCTTCTCAGTTCATGGTACCATTAAAGGAGCTGCAGACCATTTCTGTTACTTAACTCCTTAACTCAGCTGATATTGTTGGTTTCAGTTGAATAAAATTGCCAGTTTTTAAAATTTAAATTGTATCTTTAAAGGTGTTTCTCTTACTGGGCTTGAATTTCACTCTGGAACTGACCAATGCAAGCCTGATCAATGGAAGTGCCAATTATATGCCTAAAATAATATTAGGAAGAGCAAAATCAGCTACTCTGTCCATTCCGGAGGAAGCTGCGAATTCTCAGGTAACTTGACTGACTGCAGTGAAACAAGCTTACCACTAGAGGGCAGTTCCTGATACTTCTGTTACTAGAGGCCTGGGTACTGTATTTAGGTGATGCTAACATTTGTTTTTATGATTAAAGTCAGCTTAATGATTGACAGTCGTCTCCAGTTGTTACATGTACAGTACACATCAAGGATCTGATAAACATTTTGTACCTCAGAAATTCAAGAGACATAGTTTCTAAATGTATTAACTTTTGACACACTTTTTAAAAATGTGTTTTATCTATCTTTGTGGAGGAGATGGTATGATGGGATAACATGATTTTGGTAATTAATTGATCTTTAAATATTCATGGTAAATAGGCCCAATGGCCTGTGATGGGATGTTAGATGGGGTGGGATCTGAGTTACTACAGAAAATTCTTTCCTGGGTATCTGGCTGGTGAATCTTGCCCATATGGTCAGGGTTTAGCTGATCGCCATATTGGGGTCGGGAAGGAATTTTCCTCCAGGGCAGATTGGAAGAGGCCGTGGAGGTTTTTCCCCTTCCTCTGTAGCATGTGGCACGGGTCACTTGCTGGAGGATTCTCTGCTCCTTGAAGTCTTTAAACCACGATTTGAGGACTTCAATAGCTCAGACATAGGTGAGAGCTTTTTCGCAGGAGTGGGTGGGTGAGATTCTGTGGCCTGCGTTGTGCAGGAGGTCAGACTAGATGATCATAATGGTCCCTTCTGACCTTAGTATCTATGAATCTATAAATCTATATGAAAGTAGAAAACAGCTGGTGAACCATAATAGATGTGTTTGCAGTTAGTTTATGCCTGTGTCTTCATAAATCTGAAGCATTAAGAAATTTAAGAAAAATGTTGAGTCCAGATAATATTCTCTCTTTAGGTTAAGTAGTGAGTCTAAAAGCAGCTTATACCAAGAGAGGCAGATTTTCTTCCATTCTTTAACACTGCAAATATAAAGCTTGACACCGTTGTATTGAGCCAAATTCTGCTTTCACTTACTTTAGTGAGATTACATGGGAGTAAACAATGGCAGAATCGGTCCATAATAAAGTACTGTCTACTTCAATTACCCTTATTTAATATACTGGAAACAGACAATAGCATGTCACTGTCTTACCTCTTAAATTCAATTGATGCTAATATTAAATGTTTTTAGATCTCTTATCTTGAACCCCCTTTTTCTCTCTTGCTTCCTTCAATTCATAATTTAACTTTATTCACATGGTTCTTTCCTTTAGCATTGTTTACTACCCCATGGATGCCACTTATATTATCACTTCTAGACTGTGAGAATAACCCTTTTAGTCACAACTTCAGCTGAAGAACAAAGCAAATAGCTGGAACAAGTATTTATCTGCTGAGCAATGTCATTTGGCATTGACTTTCTTTTCATCAGATGCACAGTTGATCATTTATTTTCTGTCTGTGTATGTATGCATACATGCATCATAATAGCTCCTCTCCAAGAGAGTTAAGAAGCTTTTTTTTCCCTTATGAAGAATAGATACCATGTGCTATACCCTGGTATTTTTTAACACAGAAATCTAAGTCACACTGATTACCTATTTCCAAAAATATGAGCGAGTCTCAGAAATCCGGAATTTAGAATCTTTGGTAAATGCATGTGTAGTAGGTATATGGCTACTGTAATATATATAATATATATACAGTATATACATGCAGTACTAGATATTCCCATATCGTTCTAACAAAGATGTATTATATGTTTCTGTAGGTTGGCTTTGAGTCTCTCATTTTACAACTTACAAACATTATAGAAGGGACAGGCGAAGCTGTGATAACCAGAAAAGGAGTGTATGGCTCTGTAACAGTTAGCTGGACTTCTGGATACCCACTTGATTTAATTCCAGAGTTTGTTCATCCAGGCAACATTACACCTGGATTTGGTGAGCACTTTCTTGTTACAGTATACTCAGAGCTACAGAATTTCCATGTCTGACTAACTCCACTTTAGTTGTTGCTCTAATATTTTTGCACATTTCATGCTCCCTTTTTAATAAGAAATCATTGTTTGAATGAAAGTATATTATATGATTTTTATTTGTGAGTAGTAAGGTTTCTTTTTGGAATAAGGAAAACCTTGCATTTCATAGATAATGTACTCCTTAGTGCAATATGCACCTTGTTATACTTCTGAAGAACTGCTTTATAGAGAAAAGGTGCTGTACTTGTCATGCAGATTTCCACTTCCCTAGACAGAGCAGGAGTCTGATGATAACTCACATTTCTCTACGGTCAAAAGTAAAAAGAGGATTCCTGTTTAACAATTTGTGAATTGTTGCTTCTCTGTCTTTCTCCAGGTAATGTTACATTTTCTTATGGCGAACAAAACAAAGTAATTTCATTTCATGTTATTCCAAGCTTAAGTAGACGGGAGGCATTTGCTATCCATCTAACATCAGTGTACAGCAATGTGTCTGGTGGAGCTTACCTGAGGTAAGGGTATTACTTAGACCCTTGGTTAATTGCATGGACCCCAACAAATGGATATATGCAGTAAAAATTCTGATCTGATTACAAACATTTAAACCGTGCAAAACCTAATTGAGTTAGAAAAAGGAAAAATCAGCAACATAAAGATTTGGTAACTTTGTTGGTGAACCCATGGCTCCAGACCAAATGGAACCAATTGGTAGGGCTGCTCTGATCAATCTGGAACCTCTTGCAAAGCCAGTTCAATTCCTTGGTAGTAGTGTGTAGGGTATAACAGGGGAATGGACAATTTGCCTACAACTGGGATATCTGTATATATGTTTGTGAAGGCAGTTACAGGCATAGAGGATCCAAGATTTTCTGAGAAACTGGAGGAGAAGTGGAATCTATAATTTTCCTCTGCAAAGGCCACAATATAGAGAAATGCATTAAATACATCCTAATATCCTAGGGGCACCAATTATCACCACAGAGCTTTCCCTCTGTGCAAAGGATGTCTTTCTCCATACTGTGAAGCACTGAAACATGAGCAAAAAACACCATACTAGTATTGGTGGGTCTGTCTAACCATTGGCAGTGTTTTAACTGGCATCCGGTCAATTTTTGCAAAAGGTCAAAAACTGAATATGTATAGAGAGTGAGTCATCTCATCACCCAAAGAGGTGTTAGATGAGACTTGATTAATATTTTTCGGTGCAGTGTATGGGAAGGTTGCATTGCTACAACCTTTCTGGCAGGTAAAAGGAGAAAAAAATGAAGCAAATTGCACCTACTCTAAAGTCACTTACCTTAAATAAAATTCTGGTATCTCCAAAAAAAACCAGTTTTGAAAAGAATTAAAATTGCTGAATTAAACTAGACTCCATTAGCACTACTAAGTTTGAGGCTGCAGAATCAATGGCTGCTTGTGAGTTTCAGTGCATTGATTTGTAGGACTCTGTCCCACAGGAACCACTAGTTTAAAAGATGCTGCAAGACACCCCATTTTGACAGTCAAAGTGAGTGGAAGTTATTGCAAGACTCTCAGCGAGGGTGTAAAGTACTGCTTGATTCTCTTAAAAAAAAATTACAAGCAATAATTTCTTTCAGGCTCAGGCCTATAAGACCTGAAAAGGAGATTGGTCCAGAGGAGGGAAAGGTAGGCAACGCCTACTCTTTGTCCTGGATATGCAGTGAATAAAGACAAAACACACACACAAAGGCTAGGTCTAAGCATCAGGCTGCAACTTTTATTTAATTGACATAACACTGAGATGAACAGTACCCCCTGGGAAAACAGTGATCCAGTGTGGAAGGACATGACTGCATGAGTGCTTATGAGTGCATGAGCACCCTCTGCTTGACCTCCTTACATCACCCATGGGATCCAGCCAGCTGCTGGAATCACTGACCAGCACCCCTTCTCGTTTGAGGAATGAGGGTAAGAAGACGTGGACAACAATCTATTCTAGATTTGAGATACCTGTCCCTGTCCAAGAAATAACAAACAATACCAGAAGCCTTCCTGACTCCCATGCTCAGGTTTACCCCATGAGCAGGCCCACTGACAACTGCCCTACCCCATGCCAGACACTGAGAGAAAATTCTTCCTCTCTCCTCTGCGTGGAGATATGTCTACATCCCCAATATACCAGGAAAGTCAGTTCTGATGCATTCAAGTCACAGTAACTCAGAGGGTGGGTAGGTGCAGCCCAGACACCTGGGAACATGGTACTCAGGCCTGGGGAGAGGCCTTAAATGCTGGGGGAGGGGTGCAGCCATGTAGTCATACTCATCTGCCTCTCTCAGACTGGTCAGCTGGACTCTACAGAGTGGGGCCAATACCTTGCTCCATATCTGGTGCTATTCTTGACCTCTCCATCCCCCCCTACAGCACCATCATTAGCTATCAATGAATAGAGTCAAGAAAAAAGAAAATAAAGTAATTGGAGAATGAATAAAGAAGGACAAAAAGTGTTAATTAAAATAACTATTTTAATTAGTAATAATTATAAGGTATTTGAGTACATAACTGAGCTCCTCTCAAGGTGTTCCTATATTTATCCAGTAAGTTGTTTGTATTGTTCTTCCTACTTATTAATTAAATTAGTACAAGGCTGCCTCTGCAACATCTCACTAAGAAACTATAAAGATGCCACAATAATACCGCTCTAAACCAGATCATCTTTATTCATTTTCTTTCCTTCTTTCTCCTGCCCCAACTCCTAGCTCATCACACCCCACACCCCTGTGGTATTGAGAGGAGACATTAATGCAGAGAATGTCTGTTCTCCTGACCCTGACTTTCCTCCCATTGCCCCACTGACTCTCTCGCATCTGTGGAATAGTTTCTGCAAGGTTTAAAGTAAGGGAGAAATCTGTGATGCCAGATTTCCCCATTTCCATGCACCCCACCTTCTTTTGCACCTTCTCTGCTCTTGGAAGTGAAAGATAGCATACAGGCCATAATGATTATTGTTTTTTCTTGCCTCAGTCTGCAGCCCATGCTGAAAGGCTTGAAAGTTCTCTGGCCCTGACCAGTGCAAGAACACTCCCTGTGAAGGGAACCTTTTTACCCCCTCTGTCACATTGTCACAACTCCTCCCTTCACCCTCTACACACCAAACTATTCTGAGCGGGGAACTTTTTTTGGTATGGCAACATTTTACATTCAACATCTTGCGTCCATAAATGACAACATAGAATGCAAGACAACAGAGTATCAGGCCCCATCATTTGTAATGGGTGACTTGTGTTTCTTAATTTAACTTTTATGTTTTATATTTCAGGTCAGGATTCACAGTAGCTGAAATTGAGCCAATGGGTGTCTTCCAGTTTTCTCCTAACTCAAGACATGTTTCAGTTGAAGAAGATGTGCAGATGATCAGATTGCATGTCCAAAGATTGTTTGGGTTCCAAAGCAACCTCACTAAATTGACCTATCAGACTATTGCAGGAAGTGCCAAACCTTTAGAAGACTTTGAACCTGTTCAAAATGGAGAGCTTGTGTTTGGACATTTTCAGGCAGAGGCTGTAGTTGAAATATCCATCGTTGATGACACAATTTCTGAGATGGATGAAGTATTTTTTGTAAAGTTAACTTCAGTTGAAGTTTTGGCCATTGAAAAATTTAATCCTAATAGGAATCCACGTTTGAATCCAGATCTTAGTGTTGCAGCAGTTACGGTATTAGACAATGATAATGTTCACGGAATCATCAGTCTTGGGCCAGGATTTATTTATACTGAGGAAGACACAAACAACAGTACACCCAACACAGTGATACTTAATATCAGAAGAACCCAGGGCTTTGCTGGTGATGTCAAAGTAACTGTTAAAACCTTTGGTGGAGTGAGTGCACAGAGTGGGATCAATGAATTTCCTTTTGAGAATGTGTATGGAAATTCTAACCTGACATGGGCAACTGAAGGGATGGACTTTGAGGAACAGATTATATCTGTGACACTGCTGGATAGAGAGAAAGAAAGCAAAATGTCTATCAGAATTCTTGATGATGATGAGCCTGAAGGGCAAGAATTCTTCTATGTTTTCCTCTCAGACCCTCAAGGTGGAGCTCAGATTGTGGAGGGAAAGGATGAATATGGGTTTTCAGCTTTTGCAACAATAATTATCACAGGTAATGTTATTGTTTTCAAAGATTCAGTGCATAAATGCAATATAATTTAACATATAAAGCTGTCTAACCCTGAGTTCCTCTGGCAAATTCCATTAAGACTGGGATTTCTTTCCATGGGATATGCAGGGTATTTTGCTCCTAAACCTCTAGAGTTTGCAGATGTGTGGAGGCTTTATGTCTCTGTACTGCCTGTCAAATCCCACCTTCCTTCCTTTGGCAATGTGCATTTTTCATGACCCAAACTCTCACTGGCTCACCTATTGGATGCTGCCCAACCCCCATTCTTGGGGTATTTTACTTGGCACACTCTGTGTTCCCTTTGAGAGGAAGCATTAGTGCAGACAGTGTCTGTTCCTCTGACCTTGATTTTCATCCCATTGACCCGTTGCCTCCCTAATCTCTGAAGTAGTTTCTGCAAGATTTAAACAAAGGAGGAATCTGTGGTGCTGGAAATCCACGCCTTCTTTAGCTCCTTCTCTGCTTCTGGAAGTGTAGGGTAGCATATGGGCCATAATGATTATTGTAGATTAAATCTGATAATTAGCTAAGAGCTTTTCTCTCTCAGTGATTGCATCCTAATGCCAGAGGTTACTACCAGAACTCTGGTTTACTTTAATTTGTAAATAGCTACCATAACATTTTCCCATAGAGTTTGCACAGAGATCTTTTGAAATATGAATATGAATATGAAAAGCCCTGGCTGGGATGATTTAACTGGGAATTGGTCCTGCTTCGAGCAGGGGGTTGGACTAGATGACCTTCAGGGGTCCCTTCCAACCCTGATATTCTATTATTCTATGATTCTATGAATCTTAAGGAATTGTTCACTGAGTTGAAAGCACTCTGATTCCAAGTTGTTTTTATAGAGCATATAATGTAAGTGGTGTGACTGGATAACAGCAGTGATAACAAGTCCTTTAGAAATTCAAATCTAGCAAAATACTTTTAATATTACAAAATGGTTCTTAGGGACTAAGGACCAAATTGTGTCCTTGGAAGAATGTACACAGCTACCAGAATAATGTATCCAGGAACAGAATGTCAAATGTTTGTGCAATTACATGCTTCTTTTACATTCATAGTTACTACGGTTGTACAGGTAAATAGCAATTTGCATGCACGTGCAAGTTAGTCACATAATTGCATGCATGTAGATTATTTTTAAGAAATTAATTATATTGTGCCATAGGTATGTGTGATGTGCTAAGCTTATGGTCTAAATTAAATGAGCACAGGTAATAAGGTCAAGAAACAATGCTGAGGGGAAGAAAGGTGACACACATGCTGTGTCTGAACCAGATTGGAAGTCTCTTACCAGCTGACTTTATTAAAAGAACAGGCTCTTTCTTCCCCAGTGTAGAGTAATGCTATCATGGGGGGGATCCTTTAGAGCTAATGCATTTTTAAATGAATATGATGGACAGCAGTTATTCTGAGTGGGCCTATTCTGTAAGGAATTTATGGGTGAGATTTTCAAGAGTAATTAATGTTGGCCTGGCACTGGACCCACTGAAGTCAGTGGGAGCAGAGTTAGAAAAACCCAAGTGCTTCTGAAGATTTCAGTTTACCTGCACAGAAGAGGCTAGGCATCTGATCAGAAATTGTCTTTCAAAATGAGCTATTTTCACAGTTAAAAGACAATCTGCAAAATTAAAATGTAAAGATTTCACTTGGGTTACTAGATAAATGTAGGAACATATGAGTTTTTTTATGTTTTTTGTGGTTACATCCTTTGTTCCCTTTGAAAATTTGGCTCTTTGTGTACTTTATATCATGCCTTGTGCACGTTTTTCAATTTAAGCAATTCTTTCTGCATTAAATATGTACAACTTATTCTCAACTTTATTTGCTTCCTAATCAGTTTGATGTACTGTTTCTCATACAGGGAATGATCTTCAAAATGGCATTTTGGGATTCAGTGCAGAGGTACAAAGTGGCCTTGTGCTTGATGAAGATTCTGAAAGCAGGGAGGTGCAGCTGATAGTCACAAGGCAACCAAACAGGTGCAGGCAACGGCTGATAAAAGTGCTGTCCCCACATGCTGTAATGTGCTGTATTGAAATCAAGGATGCTGCTGTTAGCAGAAGAGGTTATCATGGAATTTTGTAATAAATCTTTGACTTTCAGCTGCTCAAATCGTTTATTGTCATTTGGCAAACTTGCTTCATAAATTTAAAATGTGATTGTTAGTCAGTGTACTGGTATTAAACAGAAATAAGAATTAAATATCTACCTAACTAATACACATCATAACTGAGATGAGAAATTAATTTCCTTGCTATGTACTCACGCTTAAGATTAATTGCTTAGTTGGCTAAAAATGTCTCCGAAACGTATGATCTTCTTGGCTATTGTACAGTCGGTCTGATTAGTAATATGTGTATTTAATAAGATACATGTGTGCCAATATATATTTATGTATTGCCACACACTGTATGTATACTCTTTACATATTACACACACTATCAAATATGTTAGTGATTTTCAAACACATAGGAAAGTCAGTCCCTGTTTCAAAATGCTTACAATCTAGGATTCCTGTTCAGCAAAGTACTTAAACATGTGCTTAACTTGAACCACATGGGTAGTCCCGTGACCTCAGTTAAGCACATACGTAAGTAACTTGCTGACTTAAGTGACTTGCTGAGACCTAGATCTAGCTTGCTTCCCAATAACTGGATGACATTGCTCTTGTGACTTTTATTAATATAGCTAATTTCAGAGGAAATAACATACAACAAAAAGAAAAATATTTTTTTCTTCTGAAAGCATTTTGTTTTCCAGTGGTAAATTTTTATTATTAATAAAAAATGAATATGTCTATGTGGTTTAGCTTCCCTGAAGCAATAGCTGCCATCTTCAATGCATTTAAACTGCTTTGGTTTGCTTTGCTCATAGGGCTTTTGAAGATGTGAAGATCTTTTGGCGGGTGACCTTTAATAAAACATCTGTTGTCCTTCAGAAGGATGGAGTAAACCTAGCAAATGAGCTGTTGGCTGTGTTAGGGGTTACCACCTGCATGGCAGGTCAAACAATATGCAACATCTCCGTTGGAATAAAACCTGATAATGTGAGTAGTTTATTAATATTTATACAGCATCATGACTTACTTACAAATATAAAAAAAACAATGGGCCCTGATTGAGAGAACTTAAAATCCAGGGGCCATATCTGCAGGTCGTTACTCAGTTTCTTCTCAGTCTTCACACAAATTCCCATTTTCTTTAATTGCTGCTTTGCCTCCAGAATGTCTAATTAAAAACTGAGGAAGGGGCTGAGGGTTTGGCCCTAGAGAATGCTGCAGTTATTGAAGCCATACAGGAATTATAAGGTAAAGTAGGTTGCAGTCACTTCAGTGAAATAAGTATTCAGTACAAATGGGCTCTTACCTTTTACACATTAAATATTTGTTTCACCAAAGCGCTTAATATGTGATTCACTTTAACCATGTGACCTAAGTAATCCCATCTGATTCGGCAGAACATGTAAGCACATTCTTAACTATAAGCAAATGTATGTCTTATTGAAGCCAATGAGACTGAAACATTTTCTTTAATAAACATTATAGGACCAGTCGAGTGCTTAAAGTAAAGTGTGTTGCTGAATTAGGACCTAATACATTGCATGACTGTGGTAACTAAGGCAGTATTTCAATAAATTGGAATCTTAAACCTGCCTGGTCTCAAAGATTGATCTGATTGGTTAATGAGAACAATAAGTCCTATATAGCAATAACAAGATCATGTAGTTTAGAGAACCATCACCTGCCCCGATTACAATACCCCAATTATATGCCCTGTCCTTTAATATGGAAAAAAATTCTAAAGGATTTTTCCATACTGTTTCTGCATATTTGTTACATTATAAATTAACACAAACATGATACAGGTACACTGTCACTTTCAAGATCTTCTGGGAATTTTGAAGGCTGCAACCCTGGCAGCTACTTTGTCTAGTTCAACCTCAACTGTATTGGCTCCACCGGCTAACAATTGGATATGTGCTTGTTTTGTCTGAGAAATAAGCTAGTATTTACAAAAATGCCAGAATTTAAAAATAAGGCCAGATTTATAGAGAGAAGATAAGTTATAGTGTTTTTGGTGCTCACCATACATTAAAAAACTAAACAAAAAAACAGCTTCTTTTCCAGTTAATAAGCTGCTTTGTTTTTGCTTGTCCAGGGCTACATTTTCAAAAATAGCCTCTATCTTTATGTCTGCAGCTTCATGCCTGCCTAAAATAGCAGATGCAAATGATATTTAGATATCAACAAACTGATTTGCGGATGCAAAATCAGGAAGTTAGATGTCTTCGTTACATCATTTGTACTCACGTTTGATTTTGGGTAAAAATCAGAGACCAGGTGGAGGCCCTATTGAAAATTTAGCCTAACCTATTTCTTACTTTGTTTAGAAAATCAATTACTTCCTATACTGTATTCAGTAAAATGTTGAAAAATAACATTTGGGAATTGCATGATCAAATTATCTGGTGTATGACCATTGAAATACATCAGACTGTATTTCCAGACTGACTAGAACTAGGAAGTACTAAAAGTCTCATGAAAGAGCCTGTCTCATGATATTTTCAGCCTAGTTTTGCAGACTTAAGAATTGTGAAAATGCTTAGCCAAACTTGTGAACTTTTTGAGGTTCATTCACAGTAATACAAACACTACAGACACATGTTGGTTTTTTTCAACACTTGAGACCTGAGTTCCACCTTCAAAAGATAGTCACAATTAATTGCAGGGGCAAAAACCTGTACTTACCCAGGCATGCAAATTTTCTACTTGGAATTCATTGTGCGCATGTTTGTGCACATTTTTTGCAGGTGTAAAAGAGAATTAAAGAGACAAATTCTGCACAAATCTACACCTTGTGTCATTCCATAAATTTGAAAATTTGACTTATGTCTCACAGCATCCTAGAGGCACATCATATGTATACTTTATGTTGTTAGGCTATTGTGTGAGATTATATGTGAAAGACCATAAGACTCTTCTACTACTTGTTCCACGTTGGTGTTTGCTGAAACTTTATCCCTTTTGGGATAGTACTGTATCCGCCTTTTAATATCTTTGAAACCAATGAGTAATTCAGCAGGGAGACAGTATAATAACAGGACAACTTTTTCAAAAAGGATGGAATGCATCTTTACTGCATACTCCTGTTGGAATCAGTGGACATTATAATGATCTGCAATTCTCACTTGTTTACAGGTACCTGAATTTGAAACTTATTTTTTGGTTGAGTTGTATGAAGTAAGCTCAGGAGCAACATTAAACAGCAGTGCCAGATTTGCCTACATAACTGTTCCAGAAAATGATTCTCCTCGTGGCCTGCTATATTTTGCTGTGGGATCTCGTCTGGCTGTGGCTAATAAAAAGACGACTTTAATCAGTTTGCAGGTGGTTAGAGACTCCAGTACAGCGTTAACCATCTCAGTTAGTTATAATATGCAGGTAAGACTGTGTATAATATCCTCATTTATTCTCTAAAGCATAAGCAAGTAAGATTAGCCCTGGTTTACTTTATCTAGGAAATGCTCAAGTTACACATGTTTATAGCAGCGGTCATTACTTACATAAGTCTAGCATATATTGTTTCCCATTACTAAAATCATCTCACTTTGATCAGTTTACCAAAAGTAATTTTCTGCAGGGTACTTTCAATAACCTCAAGAACTGTGGTCATCCTGAAGTATTAAATCAGTCATCACCACTTCCACTCCCTGTTAAAGCTTTTCCTAGGCTTTAGCCTCCTCCCTTTAAAATGTGGATTCTGCCGCAGCAGGTATAATCATTTGTATCCTACCAAACTTGTGATTTCCTCAATTATGTCCATAGAAAACTTAAAAGAAAAGAAAGGGCATTTTCATTGAAGTCTAATCCATATCTCAGTTGCTTACAGTTACTGAAGTCCAGGCAATATTCTTGAGACATTGACCTTAGAAAGTATCTTTTTTTAAAAAAATTGGGGCAGCAATTCTTTTATGAACTGAAAAAACATAATGCTCGTCTATTTCTCCAATAGATGATATCAGTCCTGTTCATTTGTTGGTGTGTTGATCATATGGCCTTATACTAATTGCTGGACTGTTGTCTCAAAAATAATAAGAACCCTTTTACTGCTGACAGCTAATGGAGAGTCTCCTTTAGCTCAAGTGACAGGTGCTATGCACAGCACTGTACAGTTATCTAGGTACAGTTCCTGCTCCTCTGTCAACAGCTGTGGCTCCACAGCCAGACCCTGGGCTGGGGGGAGGATTTCCCCTAGTTTTTTCCTGTTGCATCTGCTTAGCACTTGTCCTGACTTCTTGGGCCGAGTGTTGGGCCTAAAGGCATTATTGTGAAGAAGTGTTCTCATACTGAAGTATTATTATGCATTGGCTGGTGAACTTTCCTTTCATTTAATAAATGGCTTTAAGTTTTATTTCATGCTGCATGTGTGTCAGGTTTAACTATAGCTATTGTGTATCCCTGTGTTGCCATGGATTTGTTGTACAGTAGCTGCTCAGTGTACTTTAAAGTGTACGTAGCAGGTTTTCGGATTCTTGCTAGGAAAAAGAACATGGATCCTCTATCATGAAGCTGGTAAATGGAGAAGGAATGGCAGCATGACTTCTCACCACATACAGTATGCTTAGGCTAATACATGTAGCTTGCCTGTTTTGGCATGTACGGTAACACCACTGCTGTACAGTCTGGGGTATTGAGCATTCATGACAGAGTACCAAAGTGTGAGGAAAAAACTTTGAGAGAGGAAGTCTAGGGGGAGGCAGGGAGGAGGAGGAGTTCACTGGAAATAGATGTTTGTCTCATTCCCACAATTTATTTACATTTCTTTTGCTTGACACAATTAATTTTTATCACCACTCATTTCCCTGTTTCCTGCTGATTCTGGGAACCCAGTTGGAAGGGGCAAATAAACAGTCACTTCTGTCAGTAATTGGCAAAGATGATGTCTTGATTCCAGAGCAAGTCTACACACATAAGCAACCACATTGATTTACAATAAGCTGTTTAGTGAAATGAAAATGTTCTAGTTACCCAGTAAAAGTATTTAGTCAGTCAGCACTAGCAGAACTCAGATGGGATCTAATAGTTGACATTAAAAATCCTTTCTTTTGCATAGGAGGAGCCATTTTGAGGTTGCCTGAGGGAATCTTTTGTGTGATGATCTATTAATAGATAATCCCAAAGCTGTATTGTGTTATGAATTTGAATAGTAGCCCAGAAAGCTAGTTTCCACTTAAGCAAGGCTTATTATGTATCAGGTATAGAAATGAAGGGTCTGGTATGTGGCAAAAAAGCAAATTGAAAAATAATAAAAATTCTGTATACCCTATGATAGGTAAAACTGTAATATTTCAAAAGGAAATGAGTCCATGTATAGATCTCCTAAACCTGGGCATGTATCTGACTTGCATTTGTATTCTGTAATATTTCCCTGATAAAAGTCAAAGAAGAATGGTCTTGCAGGTAAACCATTGGACTGGGACTCAGGTGATTCTGGTTCTGACACAGCTTCCTGTTGTCTGTGCATCAATTTCCCCTCTGTAAAATGTGGATAATTCTTCCCTCCTTTCTGGGGCATTGTGAAGATAAATACATTGTTGATGAGGGGCTCACATACTGCAGGGATAAACACCATAGAGAATTGTTATTTTTATTATAGAAACTCCCAGAGGCTCCAGTCAGGACCAGGGCCGCCTCATGCTAGGCATTGTTGAGATACTTGCAAAAATAAATTAAAATAAAAAAAAATCCTCCTCCCTTCATCGTGGCCAGAGAGTATGCTGTGATCCTAGTGGAAATAGTGCATTTCTACAGTAGAAAGAGGGAAGACAGGATTGAGGACCTTGTACAATGTGAGCACCATAGAGTTCTGTTTCCTGCCCGGCAGTGCACACTGGGTATGGAGGGTTGGGGGAGCTACTGGAGGGACCCTGGACAAGAACGGTAGATCTGAGGAATGGGAAGTGCAGAGATCTAAAAGCTGCACTGGTGCCCTGGTGTATGATACACAAGCTGGTCCAGGATTTGCCTAACATTTATTGAGTATGTTAATGTGTCTGTTTCTGCTTGAGAAAAATCTATTTGACAGCATAATTACCTTCTTCAAAATGTCTCCTAGATTCCCTTTGTGACTAGCCCATAACTTAAGTTCGTGCCCTTTTGGATTGGAGTCTGATATCCCCTCTGGCAGTTGTCTAGAATCATCCTTCTTTAGTATGCTCTCAGAATTTCATTTACCTTAATTGTACCTCAAGCTTTTTGGTGTGTACCTATTTACAATACAAACCTCTCCCCTTAATTGAGTGGCCTCATTCTGCAGCCACTGACTATGGTTAGCACCTGTCAAAGTCACCAGGAACTGCTGGTGAGCAGAAGCTGTAGAATTAATCCTGCTCTTCTCATTGACCATAAATGTTACATTACTTAGTCTTTCCTAATAGCTATAACTCCTGAAGCCCTTTGTCCCAGGTCATTGATGTATTCAACAGCATTCAAGTTTTCACTTGCTTGATTAATAAAAAGGTCTGTGAGAACTGAGACTGTTTTACTTATTTTTCCCTCCTCCCAATTTATCACAGACCCCATCACAAAGTCTCTTACTTTACACCATTTTGGTTCAATAGAGAATGTATGGGGGCAGGATATTCCAGATTATCACCAAATATGAATTTCATTTTAACTTGTTATATTTACATTTTAAAGAAAAAATGGATTTTACCCATTTAAGTGCACCTAGTTTTAAACACACTGCATTATGATGATGTTGCCTAGAATTCTCTTGTTTGGTTTCCAGGAGCTGAAAAGACCTGAAGCTGTTGGTCGTACCTTCATATCACCAGCTATTTCAGGACAGGATTTTGCCAGATCTGAGGGCGTACTGACTTTTGAACCTGGACAGAGAAATGCTGTCGTGGATGTAACACTGACTCCAGAGATAGGATCCTTACATCCATTTCCTAAGCGTTTCCAGGTTGTGCTTTCTAACCCCACAGGGGGTGCCAGAGTAGATGATGCATATGGTATTGCCAACATCACAATTGTCTCAGATTCAGATGCCCAATCAGTCTGGGGGCTGGCTGACCAACTGTACCAGCCACTTGATGATATCATTTTGAACAGGGTCCTCCAGAGCTTAAATGTCAAAATTTCCACAGAAACTACGGAAGAACAGCTCACTGCTGTGATGCACATAATAGATAAGGTAAATATTCATGTGCCCCTTCCAAAATGACTAACGACTTCCATGAGGATGTAATAACTCTTATGGGTTGTGAACATCTCAAAATGATAATCAGCAGTAGCGATCCTTTGAGACACACAGTGCTGCAGTTCTAAACACAGAACGAGTGTAATCCTTGGTAAAGGATTCTAGGGGTCAAGAAAGAGTCTGCCTGTCTGCAATTAGACTAATAATGATGGCTACCAAGAATTAAAAACCAAGCACAAAGGCTAAAATGCAGCCTAAGAATTAAATTACATATAAACGCTCAGGTTTCAGAGGAGCAGCCGTGTTAGTCTGTATCCGCAAAAAGAAAAGGAGGACTTGTGGCACCTTAGAGACTAACAAATTTATTTGAGGATAAGCTTTCGTGAGCTACAGCTCACTTCATCTGATGTTCTCCCTTGGTGCAGTGGCATCACAGAGCTTATTATGGCTTCTTGATTTTCAGGATAGATCTGTGCTGGCCTATGAGCTACTCTAACCACCACTGTGGTTCCCCAGGGACAGTACACCAGCTGGGGACTGCCAGAGAACACCATGCCTCTGTCATAGCCTCTGCATTCACCTCTACTTTACACTAGGTCTTGGAGTTGTAGGTTGACATAGGAGCTGAATATTTTGGCACTAAACTAAGTGTTTCCCTCAAAAGGTGAATTTTCTTAGCTGGCCTGGTTCGGCTGCTTTCTGGCCCCTCTGTACCTCCAGAGTAGTGCATGGGGGCCAGAATGTACCAGAGAATCTAGCTCCAAGACTCAAAATAGTACAATAATACTGACTAAAGACAACACTCAATTGCTTATAATGGTGGCATTAGAGCAATTGAAGTGAGGTTTTGCTTAGTTCAGAATTTTTGAAGGAACTGTAAATTCCACACAATTCCTTACTAATCTAACTCCTCTTACTGAGCATGTTTTTATTATATACATTTGACAATAGACTATGTCCTATATCTTGGTGGCAAAAAATGGGAAAAATGAAAACTTCAGAACTAAAATGAGAGAAAATTGAAAATTGTACTGAAAGTGGGCTCACAGTGAGAGAACCTAATTAGCAGCATTTGCTTTTTAATTCATACTGGCAAGTAGAAAATCTGCCTTTATTACAATTAATTAAATTACATGTAAAACTGAGTAGATCAAAGCAATAAAATACTGTACTGCAAAAACAAATGAAAGTTACTGAAAACAAAACAATACATGAGACACAGTTGTATAATTTGTTAAAAAACAATGAATTTCTATTTCAAGTGTGTTTCTAAGGTGATCCTTCTGTATCTAAATTTCGGTTATGCTGGGCTTGAGAAATAATTCTCAGACAATCTACAGCTCCAGTCTTCTAATGAGCTCCATACAGTCTGATCCCTAAGAGTTTATCAGGACTGGGGCCCAAGATTTGATCAATTAACTTTCCCTTTTGATGACATTTCTCAGTATATAAATGTAGTTAAGTAATTTAAATATTTTATTTAATTTATCTTCCTGACATAGTTTTTGTATTGTCGTAAATACTAGTTCTTGAAAATCAAGAAATGATTGTTTTTATACTGCTGTAAGTGATACCATTTTCTTTCTTTCTTTCCCCTGCGTTAGGTAATGGTTGAAGGTGAAAAACAGATGCTCACTGATAAAAGCCGAAATCTTTTCTATGAGATACTCTGTGCTCTTGCTAGCCCAAAGCGCAAGGATACACAGGGCTACAGTCTGCTTGCTGAAGTTACTGAGAAATTTGCCTTTTCCCTCGCGACTGGAGTAAAATGTGGATCACCTGGTGAAAAGTAAATACTTTTTAATTTACAGAATGTGGTAGAAATATCTGACAATAGACTGCCATAGTCCTAGCAGGCTTTAATTACATATATTAGACAGGAGTGCACATTCAGAGTAAATGAGATGAGGACTAGCCTTGATGTATTACCCATATACAGAGATGTACACCATTCTACAGTATTCCCACAAAGCACTGCAGTGGCACCATAGTAGGATGTGGTATTTTGGACTATTACAGCAGAATAGAATATATTGTACATGGCACTGTTATATATGGAAGGCATGAGACTAGGAGTCAGGAGACTTGGGGCCTAATTCTACAAGATACCGTGCCCCCTCCGCTCCAGTACCTTGTAGGACCAGGCTCATCCATGCTGTGCACTGAAAAAGGGACAGTCCTGTGGAAAAAATAGTATGTTACCATATACAGATCAATTTTGCCATCTGTAAAATGGGACTAGTGATACTGACCTCCCTTGTAAAGCGCTTTGAGACCTGTTGATGAAAGGGTTGTGAAGGGCACAGACTTATTAATACTAGTTAGTAGAATAAGTAAGTTTAGAGCTCGTGGGCTTATTGTTCCCAGCCCAGTGAACCATGTTCTAGGCTAAAGGGTGAAAGCAGGAGCATCGATTTTGTCTGTGACCCGTCCGTAGGTTCAGCTGAATGTGGAATACAAGTGGAATGTGGACGGGTTTCAACAGCAAGCTGCATTGCACAAAATACAGAAGGGAAATGATGACTTCCAACAATTCCAACAACATCCATTCCTTTCTGAATTTGATTTTCCTGAGGACATCAAAAAGCACCTCACTGGCCCCATGGCTTCCCTTCTGTCAAACATCGAAGTCCTGCTACGAATCACAGAGGCAATAGAGCTCTTATTTAAAAAGAATACAATTTTTAAACTTTCATTATAAAGTATATCCTAACTACAGGAGTCACTGCACTCCCTGCAATGAAAGGGTAAATGACTGTTCCACTTATCGGATCTTTTTCTTTTTTTTCAAACAGAGGCAAAACCATCCTTGACAGCTGCCCGTACATTGCAATAATGGCCCATCACTGGTACCCTCAGCAAATCAATGGACACAAATTTGATGGAAAAGATGGGGATTCAATCAGATTTCCTGAGCGCTTGTTAGAGGTCTCCATTGCCTCCTCCCCTCCTAGAGATGAGAACTGTAAATTTGTACAGTTTACAGAATACAGCAGCCAACAATGGTTTATAACTGGTGAAAAAAGAACTGCTCTAAAAAACAAGGTATGAAAATGCAGCAGCTTCTTTTTATGGGATTTGAATGTAAGTTTCAGTTATTAATCTTTGATCAAACAATGTTCAATGTTTATAGTGTATCATAGTTTGTGTCTGTGCATGTACATGTGGTGTAATTTTATTTATGCACTGACCACTGACTTTTAATTTTGAATACATATTTACCTTGCTTATGTTGTCTTAGATTTTTTCAATGAGTTTGAAGGGTCAGAGTTCATATCCACTGAAAGACAACAATGAAGTTATCTACCGGATTTATTCTGCAGACAGTCGGATTGTTCCACATAAATCTCTGTGCCTCCTTTGGAATCAGGCTGCAGAAAGGTAGATTTTATAAATCACAATTTAGCTTTTCACTTTCCATAATAGATCTGTGTGTGGTATGTATGGGGTAACTATGTTCAGGTTGCCTTATACTTTCCATTACAAAATAATTTTCATTTTCTTAAGAGTTCTAGCTACTCTATGGTTTGCTGCAGGATCTTAAAACTTGACAAAGGGACAGTTGTATGGAATATCCATGGGGACCCTGCTACATGGGGACATGATTTTAGTGCAAGTTAATGGAAATCACATCACAACAGAAAATTATTTTACTGAAAGTCTGTGAAGACCATGTTACAATGGTCAATCAATCTCTTTCCAAGTCCACTGAGACCACATGCATACAGCCCACTACTGTGACAATTATTTAGTGAAAAATGCATTCTCCAAATAATGTGTATACTTTTTTTTTCAATTAGAGAAGGGTAAAAGGAAGTTGGAAACAGTATTTAAATTTAATTCCAAATAGACAATGCATTTTGATGATTGCATCTGGAAGACACGGAAGATTAAAAAAAAATCTTGAAGTAGCTTTGGTATTTTCGGTTGTTACGGGAATGTTACAGTAACGTTTGTGCTGTCACTTTGAAGTCTGATTAGTATGAGAAATATACAAGCTCACTTTCTTCAATACTTGCATAATGTACAGTGATGCATAGGTAGCTGGTTGTCTCGTGTCTTGGATAAATGCCTTTCAGTGGTAAGAAGTAAAACTAGACAGTTTCCAGTTTATTCCAGGATTAGGAAAGACACTTTAGCTTCAGCCTCTGATTAGTTTAAGAAATCAGTCTCAACATGAACACTCATGAATGAGGACTTTGTGAATCTTTTGTTTTTGCTGTAGCTGGTTGTCTGATAGTCAGTTCTGCAAAGTGGTTGATGACACTTCAGACTACGTACAATGCTCCTGTTCTCACATGTCCATTTACGCTGTGTATGCCCAGACAGACAACTTGTCCTCATACAATGAAGCTTTTTTCTCTTCTGGATTCATCTGTATTTCAGGTCAGTTGATGCAGCCTTATTTTTGTTTTTGACTGGTGTGATCTTGTTAAAGAAGAAAATATTATGGTGAACCATCTTTACTGTAAAGGAGTGAAAATGGTTGCTTAGTCTCCACTGAAGTTGAGCAGCAAAGTACTGGGTGTACACTAGCACTGCATCTGTCTTAGAATGACTGTCTAAGATCTTCTTTCTCCAATGCCTGCACAATAATTCCAGTCCACTGCTGGACTTGGATTCAAGAGGCAGAGCTTCTGATTGTGCCACTATTAGGACTGCCATACTTCTTTGTCTTCAAATGTTGTTCATCAGTTCAGTGTGTTACCACAAGTAATCCATATGAGAGAATAAGTCTTGTAGCTGTATTCTGTGAATTCTGATGTTGATAGAGTGAAACTCCATTTCCATACATGTAACTTTTATAAGCCTTTAATAGCACTTTATTGTAATAGTTGTACCTTCTCACTGCTTAAGTGAGAACAGGAAAGCTTCATTGCACAAAAATATTTTGGTGTAATTACAGCCTGATGCTTCAAGAACTCTCAATTACTATTGACATCAGTGGAAGTTGAATATAATAAATACATCGAAAGAATCTAATATTCTGTGAAAAATATCGAATGCAGTGATCTGGTAAAAGGAGGTTTGTGTGGGCTTGAAGGATGCCCCTTGTTTGAAATTTCAGAACCAAATTTACAGGAGGTCTGAGGCAGTCCTCTTGTTCTGATGAAGTCACCCCCTCTTTGGATACTTTAAATCATCCCGTATAGAGATGGGTTTTAAGATATAATTTACCTCAGGAAATTTTTTTGCACTCGACCAATTAAGAATATGAAAACTAAACTCCCTTCTCCTCATCCCTCAAAAAAGCGTGTGCTGAATTCTTAAAGATATGTTGTATGCTCCTCTTCTCCCATTCTGAGTGTAAGGACAGACAAAACTATACATTTTATTTCTCTACCTTCCTGGAAATGAAGAGGCAAGTCACCCGGCAATTAAACATTTAAACAAATATTGTCACACACAATTAATTTAGTTCAAATCTTGCATTCTGATAAAAGAATATTCTCAGAATCACTTGAAATGTTATCATTGCCTCCCTTACTCTATGAAGTTGCTCCTGTTGAATGGACTTCAGTAGGATACTTTAGGTGAAACTCAGACTTATGTCTGGTAAACAGACCATCAACCAGCAGTTCTAGATTTAGGAATTGTAAGGAACTTTCACAGCAAATCTTTTCTTCCTACTTAAGAATGAAGTAACAGATATTTAAAAAAGATGAATATTAAAGGAATACCCTGTTTGACTCCAAGTTTGGCTCTCAGGCCTTTAATGTTTTCTTTTGAGCTCATCATTACTATTGTAGATATCACTAGCTAGTGACACAGTAATTCACAGCTGAGTATTTGTGCCACAATCCACCACTTCCTGCTTTCAGAATGTATACCTGTGAGTGAACTGTGTCTCTACTATGTCTTCAACAGAGCACACACGTCCTGGGTTAACATACGACCTTGCCTTCTTCCTGGGGAGTGGGTTTACTGGGAACTCAGTTACAATAATACAATGTGAGCTTCAGCCTAAGGTTCCTCCCTGAGCTTGGTTATTCCTAGAATAGATCATGAAGGAAAGCCCTATCTTTGTTCCCTCTGTCCTCTGAAAACCGCCTCCATCGTCTTCATATCCAAGGTGGAGTTAACAAGCCACACCAGCTGCAGTATGTCAGCAGACCCTAGCACCAACTAACGGTGGGTCAAGAGAAGAGTTCTGTCACCGTATTCCAGTACTGCTGTCCAAAAGGTCCATACACAATACAGATGGAACATGGGATTCAGAATTAGGACTAGTACAGCTGTTTGTCATAAAGCAATGCTGCACTGTATAAAGCACTGTGCGTTCATTTCAACACTGAAAATTCCCCTTTGCTGCATCTGTGGCTATTGGTTAGTTCTAACATTCCAGTAACTAAAGAAATGAAATGCAAATAAAGTGAAAATGGTGCAAGCACAGAAATGCCCTACGTTGTGCATTAGGCCCGTAACTTGTGAAAACTTAAGCACATGCTTAATTATAAGTGCAATTGAGTATTCTGATTGGGAACTAAAAGTTAAGCACATTCGTAAGGTCTTTACAGGATTAGGGCCTTAGTTATGTAATAGTTCCAAAACTACTCTGCCATCTGACATAATGTTTGTCCGTGATTCTTAGAATGATCCTGTTTTTTCTGTTCCCACAGGTTTCACTTTGGCAATTCTTTCACATCTTTTCTGTGCCAGGTGTTCCATGTTTGCAGCTAAACTTCTTACTCATATGATGGTTGCCTGTTTGGGTTCTCAGGTAGGGGGAAAAAAAACCTTTGAAGTCTCTGACTTTTGATCAAGTACAGACATTCTTTCTTCTCCCATCTCCCCGTAGTTGCTCCTGAGCGGAGCAGGAGGGTTTTGTTTTTTTTTTTTAAAGAGAGAATGAGAGAGAGACAGAGTAGCACAAGATATTGCACGTGTGTGTGTGTGAAGTCAGAATTTGTGATATATAACATAAATAAACTGTACTGATAATTAAGTGAAAAATTAGGGGTGATGGAACCAAAATGTCAATGGGGGCTAACACCTCCACTCTGGAAAATACTGTGTGGGCTCCGCCTCTTCATAAAGTCACACACACCCAGGGTGGCGGCAGAGGCAAGCGCAGGATTCTGAGGGGGACCCCCACCTTCCCAGCCTGGAGCTGGTGCCCTCCAAGTCTCAGTAGCTCCCCTCACTCCCCCCCTAACCCTCCACCCCCCCATTCACAGTGAGCTTCTGCACCCCTTCTTCAGTCAAAATTATATACTTCCAAGCAATGTTAAGCAATACAACTAATAGATGGTTGGAGTATCTATCCTACAGCTGGTAAAGTCGAGTTTTTGGTGGGAGAGTGGGAACATAAAATACTAGCTGAGATGAAACAGTATCTGTGCTAACAACATGGTTTATTGAAATAAATTAGTGGAGTGGAGACAGGAAAAGCACAAATGTTTTAGTGTGTGTATTGTGTATATGTATATATAAAAATGCATATTCCTCTCAAACTAACTTGTAGGAAGCTGTAATTATGCAAGGATAAGAATGCAGAATATTGAGAATATGGGATCTTATTTATTATCAACATTATTACATATCTCTTGGTATGATTTCAAATCAGTACACAGGAACAGCTGTCCTAATTGAATAACCTTAGCTCTTATGCAAAACAAATAGTCACTTTGATATTTCCTAGAGATAAATTCCTGAAGATTGATTAAAGTATCTAAGGGACAGGGCCCTCGTGACACGAATTTAGAAAATTTGTCCAAAGTTGCTAAGGTGGTCTGGATGAATGGGGATGTTTTATTTTTGGTGGCCTAAATTTCTTTTTAATCCAGCAATTGCTATTGAATAGGTATATTTGGTCTTTAGTCTTGTTTGAGTTTTACTCAGTCTTTGGATGGTCTATTGTTAACCCAATTGATTGCAAAAATGCCAGCTTCCTACAGAACCCCTGACCAGCTTATCTAATGCCCCAGTAAAGGATATACATTTTAAACAGAATGATGAATTAATTTCTTTATTGTTAGCAACTAGACTGTGTATTGCACAAAATTATTGAACAAATGTGATCCCTTCTCCTCCTATGGAATTGTAGTATAGTAAAATATGGACTGTCTTCGTAATGGAAAAGTTTTCCTTCCAAGTATGTACACAAGAAAAGCATCAAAAAGATAATAAGTATTTAGAAATATTTCTAGTGTACTCAGAGGAGGGAGGCTCCCCAGCCAGCAAACCAGAATCTTTAGCCAGGTTCTTTAGATATTAACATGATCCTGAATAAGTTACATATGATGTAATACATTAATATTTTATTGTAACTTTGCCTTAATAAAAGGTTTAAAACTTTTATTGGACCAACTTCTATCAATAGTTATTTTCTCTTAACAGAATGTGGTCCAATGAAGCATATTCCTTGCCCACCTTGTCTCTCTACTTTTTGGTGGGTTTTTCCAAAGAGCGCTTTCACATATACCTCTTTAGCTGCCTGTTGGCAGGCTTTTGCCCTTAAGAGTGCCTGGTTCAGCAGCTCCATGTTCCTGCATGTTGAACAGAAGAAAGGAAAATTTAAAAAAAAACAAACAGGTGCTTCAGCTGGGCAATAAATACTTTAACAGTTTGGCCTAACAAAGAGAGTACTTCTTAAGGAAATTAGTACAACTTTTGTAATTATGTTCCATAGTTGAAGAGTTAAGGGCTAGATTTGATATTGAGTTTCCCAGAAAACAAATCAGAAGCACTTGTGAAAGAAGACATGTCACCTGAAACCCTAAATAGGATTGCGTTGAGCCTGATAATGCTGTTTGTATTATGTCTGTGACCTGTCTTGGCTCTCTGATTTGGCTTAGCTATTTTCATACAAAATCTTTAGAAACCCATCTTCCATAATTAGAGTTTACTTGGCTATGTTCACCAACCACTCTGACTTTGGCAGCAGTATTTGCACAGGACATAATTTTAGCAACTTTAGATTGAAGACAATATTCAGATGCCTTAAGCAGACAAATTGGGGTTTCTTGTGTCAAAAAAAAAAATGTAGCAGGAATAGTCAAGCATGGTTATATCCAGTACTTAAAAACAGATGTTTGGTATTCTGACCCACTCATTGCCTCCAAAACTTCTGTTGGAAAATCCTTGGCAAACAGATTTCTTTCTTTCTTAATTTAAAGATAGAATTATTTCAGTTTAAAAAGTTGCTGCATTCTTTTTTCTTTTTCTCTGTCCTTTTTAGAGTTTTGGGAAAGTACTATCTTAAGTTGTTTCTTTTTATCTTGCTGTGACATCATATTGACATACCACAATTATGTGATGTGTGCAGTCTAGTACTGTATGTCAGATGCTGATGTTTTGTCACAACATCTCCACTTGTCTGTCATTGATGGGGAGAGCTGGATGGGAAACGGCTTTCCCATCCCATGAAATTTCCAACTCCTCCCCCCCCCCCCAAATCTGTCCTAAATCAGGACCAAAAAACAGTCTCACATTTTTACAGAATGATAATCCAAAAATGTTTTTGGATCAAGTCAACTGGAACATTTTATTTTCAAAATTTTGAAAGATTTTGTTTGTTTTGGCCTGTAATGGATCAGTAACTGATGAATGACAAAAAGAAAAGGAGTACTTGTGGCACCTTAGAGACTAACCAATTTATTTGAGCATGAGCTTTCGTGAGCTACAGCTCACTTCATCAGATGTATACCGTGGAAACTGCAGCAGACTTTATATACACACAGAGAATATGAAACAATACCTCCTCCCACCCCACTGTCCTGCTGGTAATAGCTTATCTAAAGTGATCAACAGGTGGGCCATTTCCAGCACAAATCCAGGTTTTCTCACCCTCCACCCCCCCACACAAATTCACTCTCCTGCTGGTGCTAGCCCATCCAAAGTGACAACTCTTTACATAATCAAGTCGGGCTATTTCCTGCATAGATCCAGGTTTTCTCACATCCCCCCCACCCCCATACACACACAAACTCACTCTCCTGCTGGTAATAGCTCATCTAAACTGACCACTCTCCAAGTTTAAATCCAAGTTAAACCAGAACATCTGGGGGGGGGGGGGTAGGAAAAAACAAGAGGAAACAGGCTACCTTGCATAATGACTTAGCCACTCCCAGTCTCTATTTAAGCCTAAATTAATAGTATCCAATTTGCAAATGAATTCCAATTCAGCAGTTTCTCGCTGGAGTCTGGATTTGAAGTTTTTTTGTTTTAAGATAGCGACCTTCATGTCTGTGATTGCGTGACCAGAGAGATTGAAGTGTTCTCCAACTGGTTTATGAATGTTATAATTCTTGACATCTGATTTGTGTCCATTTATTCTTTTACGTAGAGACTGTCCAGTTTGACCAATGTACATGGCAGAGGGGCATTGCTGGCACATGATGGCATATATCACATTGGTGGATGTGCAGGTGAACGAGCCTCTGATAGTGTGGCTGATGTTATTAGGCCCTGTGATGGTGTCCCCTGAATAGATATGTGGGCACAATTGGCAACGGGCTTTGTTGCAAGGATAAGTTCCTGGGTTAGTGGTTCTGTTATGTGGTATGTGGTTGTTGGTGAGTATTTGCTTCACTCAGTCAACCTATGGAATTCATTGCCAGAGGATGTTGTGAAGGCCAAAAATATAACTGGTTTCAAAAAAGCATTAGAAAATTTCATGGAGGATAGGTCCATCAATGACTATTAGCCAAGATGGTCAGGAATGCAGCCCCATGCTGTGGGTGTTCCTAAACCTCTGACTGCTGGAACTGGATGGTGGGATAGCGCACTCGATACGTTGCCCTCTTTTCTTCACTCTCTCTGAAGCATCTGTCACCAGCCACTGTCAGAAGAGAGGATATTGGGCTAGATGGACCACTGATCTGACCCAGTATGGCCATTCTTGTATTCTTGTATAATTGTTTTAAATATAAATTAACTAAAATTTTGAAACATAGTCATTTTGATCCAAAAAATGCAACTTTGGTTGGAAAGTGTCAAAATGGGATGTTTCCACAATTTTTAAAAAAAAAAAAATTTTTAATCAGGAGATTTGTTGAAACTGTTCCTTTTCTGCAGATTGTTTCGGTTTATAGAAATCTGCATTTTCTATTGAAAAATGTTTCAGAAAATTTCTGACCAGCTCTACTTTTGAGCTTTTCCTCTGGATAAAGATCAGAGGCAGTTCTTATGCTAACAAAGATCTCAGAAGTTAAGACCCATATATCCCTCTTCCTATCAGAAGGTCAGCAGCCAATAGATGGTACCTGTGATGTTAGTTCAACTTCTCTCACATCTTTGTTGTCTTCCAATGTATTTAAGCATTTTGGGGAGGAAGATGAGGTTGTGAACTGCATTTGTTTTCTTTCTTCATTTTTTTGGTCTTTTCCCGTAATCAGCCTCAGAACAGGCAAGTTAATACATGTATGGAAAACTAATATGAAACACATATACCCAGTGGAAGGGTAAAAGGCGGGAAGCAATAATGGAGAAAGACTTACAGAAAATAGTGGATGGCAAATTAGAAGGTTTGCAAGACCATATGGCAGTGTAAGAAGTCCGTGCTGCCAATGTAAAGGCATAACTTTGTGGAGTAGGGAGGTAATAGTCTATGTTCAAATGTTTGTGGTGCCTGGAATATTGTATTCAGTTTTTGGCACCACTTCAGAAGAACTTCGAAGTTGAGGGAATACAAAGAAGAGCCAGAAAAATGATGGGACAGCCATTTTGTTGCTTGATACGAACTTCTATATGTGGTGGTTTCCTCCCCTGAACGCTTGCTACCATTCTGTTAACCTTGCTATCTAATTTGAGTCATTTTCAAAATGTGAAAATCCAGGAATGTTCTAAAATGTATTTAGCAGGTATCAAGCTTCTTTTCCTGTTCACCCCCTCAATCCATAATGGGGTCTCCAGCTGCCCTTTCCATTGTGTTGGGGGCTCTGTGGACCAGCTGTAAAGCTGCCAATAAGGGTGGGGTGTAAGCATTAGAAGAAAGGCCTGTTCTGCAGGGGCAGCTGCTCAAGCATTTAGCTACTGCTTAGGCAGGAAGGAGGAGCCAGCTGGAGAGCAGCCATTCAGAAGGAGAAAGTGTTTCCGGAGCACTGGGAAAGAGGGAGGGAGCTGATCAGTAGGAGCCAGCTGAATTTTTCAGCTGTTGAGCAGCTGAAAGGATATTGACACCCACTCAGTTGTGCTGCCATAAGCAGACAGATGGTCTGCCTGTCGGGTAGGACTGGCCCTGGTTGTGGGGGAATAGAGTTATGATGAAAGATTTTTAAAAACTATATATGTATACCTTAGCTAGGTGAGAACTAATGAGGGATGTAACATAAGCTACAAATATTTAAACTGTATACATATCATTGGAAGTTTATTAGGTAACCTAGACCTTTGATTTTTGCTGACTAATGAGCCTGTATGATGGGAGCTCATTTTAAGAAACAAATGAATGTTTGAACAGTTATTGTGTAAAAAGTCAATGCTAAAATGTTCCTTGTATTTATATTGAACATTTATCAGAACATTGGTATTTTTTATCCTTTTAACCTTGAAACAGTAACTAATAGAGGCATTTGGGAGAACAGCTAGTAAAGTTTGTATCGTGCCAACTGGACAGAAAAAAGCTGTAAGTGGCTAGCTTATCTCAGACTATGTATCTGAGTGCAAGCTTTGAGAGACAAGCGTGAAGTATCTTTATCTTGGACTTAGGTTGCTTGCGTTGTGGTCGCATGTGTTTAGGAAAGGTTTAGATTAATGGTAGAAGGACTTTACATTTTTACATAATGGTATCCTCTATAATCCAGTTTCAGCTGTAACTCTCTAAAATGAAATTGGCACTAACTGTTTAGGTATATGCATTCATATTTTGAGTATCTTGCATTCATACCCAGATATAGTATTCTAGTCATCATGGAACAAAAGTGATGATTCAGGAAAGAATATATTTTGGGACTTTGCAGGACTGTGGCAATACATCACCCCGGATGTTAAAATTAGGATTCCAGTGATCTTTGTATATATTTCAATTGAGATGCATTAACTATGGCAAACTGTAGGTGGCAGTCAAATCTTTTCACCAAAACTGCTGATTAAACTTTCACTGCCAACACTGTACCAGTTCATGGTTGAAAATAATAATTCATTGTCTTGAACAGTGGCTCTCAAGCTATGTTCAACAGAATTCTTCCAGGGTGGCCTCCTTCTAGCGTAATAATGAAGCCTTTGCAAGTCTTTGAGCAGTGATGTTTCTGCATGTAGCAGATCAAGTTTATGGGAGTTAGTCCATCTCAGTTGAAAGATATATAAACCAAGATCTTTCCAATACTTGTTTTTTTGCATCCAGGCTGACGTATAATAGCACGATTTCAGTTTCTGAAACACATTATTTCTTGAATCCTTAGTTTGTACTCATGAGTTTATTTTCATTTGTTTCCTTAACATTGTCCTAATATTATTATTTCATGTAACAAATCCATATATGTACAGGATGTAAAGATTCGGGATTTATATTTGGGGGGGCTGGGAGTGGAGCTAGTTCAGGAGAAGATGTACGTATTTTGATAAGTGGTTCCAAATATGAATAAGATTGGGGACCCCTGTTCTATCAGTCCACTCCTCCTAATCAATAAAATACCTCTTTGAAAAGGTAAAGGAAAAACTTTTGGAAAAGAGACATAACGCAGCAGCATCGTTCACTTAGTCTTACCAATAATAGTAATTATAATCACTTAAACCACTGGGCTAAATTCACCCTGATATAACTCCATTGACTTCAGTGGAGGCTCACCAGGAAGAGAGAGGCCCACTGTGTTAAACCCTTAAGTTATTAAATCTCAGAGGAAATAAGTTTTTTCTTTGATTGTCATTTATTTGTGATTTTTCTTCTTAAATTGCTTTTCTAAAATAACCCGAGATAGAGATGGAATTTTTCAACATTTTAGTTTAAGATAAGACTAAAATTTCTTACAATTCACTATTTGTATGCCTTCTTGTTGTAGTTGTGTTGGTCCCAGGATATTAGAGAGGCAAGGTTGGTGAGGTAATACCTTTTATTGGACCAACTTCTGTTGTCGAGAAAAGCTTTTGAGCTCACACAGACCTCTTCTTCACATCTGTGTAAGCTTAAAAACTTGTCTCTCTCTCCAGCAGAAGTTGGTCCAATAAAAGGTACTACCTCATGCTCCTTGTCGCTAATCCATGATTTGGTAGAATTGTTTGTTTATTCTTGGGATTTGACTAGTTTTGGAGGGTGCTAGAGGAATTACCTCCCTTAGATCTAACAGAATTCTTAATGCTGCACTGTGAATTTTAAGAAGCATACAGGAGCCTAATGTGGATGACCATGGTGGCAGGGAGTCACATGGAAGCAGGGGAAGTTGTCTGAGATTCCTGAGGGGGAAAGAGGCACATTGGACAGTCTGGGAGTGAGCAGGAGGGAGAGAGCCAAAAGAGGAAATAAGGGAATATGGACTGGGGCGTGGAAGGGAAGAAGTCACATAATGAGGCTGGGGTTTAATCCTGCAGAGCTGGAAAGCTTTACCATTGTCCTTTTGTGACCCTGAAGTTCTACAGGGAATCCTGCCACTAAACAATCTTTGATCTTGAAAAATAAACACATCATAACATAAGGAAATTCTCCATTTCCCTTCATCCTGCTGCATCCCCCAACCCAAAACAAATTAATCTGGAGTTATGGTTGTAAATATCTACCAGTTATTTGCAGGGTGGGTAGGAGGGAGATGTATAAAAAAATATTGAAGATTTCTGAACACACACGTTTAGCTTGGAAACTGAAAGTTAATACTGCACTTTAAAAAAATGTTATGCAACCCCAGCACTGCTGCTATTTTACCAGTTAAATGGAAGTGCAGCTATTTTTCCATTGTTCCATTCTTTAAGGCCATAGTGTTTTCATTTCTGTTGGGGTTAATTCCAAAATGTAACCTTTCTGCCAGATGGTTAACAGTAGCAAAAAGAGCTGGATTCAGTATGTCTTAAGAAACTCAACCCATTAGAGCACCCACCCAGACCCCGGGGAAAACTGAACACACCCTCCATGGATACCCTTTCCCACTTGCAAGCATTCTGAGGCTGCGTACAGTCAAGGAAATCTTTGTTAGCGTGAAGAGTCATAACCTTGGGAAAACACAGCAACAGAATATATATGCAAGTAAAGAGTAAAATACCTATCCTCTTCATAACTTTGGCAGTAGTCTAACTCCCTTCCCACCTGCCACTTAGAATGTTGTACAGACAGTAATCCCTTGGTCATACCATCTCACCCATCCACCTAACCTCCTCTCGTGATTTGGATCAAAAAGTAGTAGCCCAAGGGTGTCTTTGCAGGTCTATCTCCCTGCCCAAGGGAGCTCCATGCCGGGTCCTGTCTGGAGGCACTGTCACCTAACCCAGTTTAGTAATTCAAATGTATTAAGGAGCTGGGTAGACTGGGCCTCTCCAGAGTCACTAAGCTCTGCTGTTGTCTTCTGCACTGTCTCTTGCCATAAAATTCTCTGTGATGGCTCTTACAGCAAAGTTCTCAGTCTGCATTGCGTCTTGCTGTGAAGTCCCACAGGAGGGGAGCCAAGAGCACTAAGGCAGACCCTTGAGCAGAGTCCTGCCTCTTAGAAACGAGCTTTTGGCCGCAAGGTAAGGCTTCTTTACCTTCTCTGAGCCATGCTGGGAGCCTATTACCTTTCTAAATCTAAATTTATTTATCGTTATGGTGACTTCCCAAATGTTTCTAAAGAAATAATGGGTAGGTAGTCTATGCAAATGAAGCTCTCAATGGCAACACTATATGATGAGATTTAGCATTAACCTGAAGCACTTTGGGACTATGGACCTTTAAGGACAAGAGCCAAACCTAAATAACAGATAGCTTACATGTAATTACAGAGGGAGCTCTGTCACAGACTGGGTCATGGGCAGTCATGCCTAGTGGCTGGAGCAGGAGTCAGGAGCCAGGAACAGGAGGTCAGATGTCAGAGCCAAAGTCAGGAATTGGAGCTGAGAGTCAGAGCCTAGTTACCTGGAGAATATCTGAGGCAAGACTGTCTCTGAGGCAGGGCTGGGCCCAAGTCTGGAACAAGGCAGGAACAGAACTAGAACAAGGCAAGAGCAATCACAGCCCATGGGCAAATATTGAGCAGCCACCAAACTGCTGCTGTGCCTAAGAGCTGATCTGCTGATTCTTCCCACCAGTCAGGTTGTGTAGCCCAGTGCTTCTCAAGTTATCTGATGTTGGGGACCAGCAATTTTTTTTCCAATGTGCGCGCAGACCGGCAGCTGATGGCTCGCGGACCAGCACCGGTCCGTTGACCACCACTTTGGGTAGCACTGGTGTAGCCAACTATCTGCCAGCTGTACCTGTTAGATAGCTTGGAGACTGGCTCTGCTGCAGGCCCTGATTCCTGATAGTCAGGTCTAGGTCAGGAAAAATGGTGCTGTGGAAGTATCTCTGTTACTTCTACATCATTCCGTGCAAGAAGGGGGAATCCATGCACTTAACTCTGGCTGAGTGATCCGGTTGGTAATGAAGAGAACTGTTTCAGATATTCTAACTAGACTATCCCTAACAATATACATTTTTTCATCAACTAACATGTTATTTGTATATCGGCTAACATATTTATTTACTTAATTATTTATATTCCTGATGACTTGCCACCCTTCTAATGCCTACGTATCACTGTTTTTGCCACTGTTAGGAATGATACTCACTCCTTACCTTGTTTGGTCCCCATTTCAGTTACGAAACATAATGTAACATCAGAGCAGAACCTGTTGGTATCTCCTGCTTGTCTCCTACTGATTGTCAAAATTTTTGGATGTATGAACAATGCCATACCATATGTTTATGATGTCACTCTGTACTCCCACATCTCTCGCTTTTTCACAATACCCTATCCTCCTTGATGGTGTCAAGGATAGTCTGTTTATCACTGCAAAGCACAACTGCTTGAGATTTATTGCCTTGCAGCTCATTTCTGTTATAAACGTTTGGGCGGCCACATGTGAAAGGACATAGACAGCAGCATTCCCAAGTTGTCTGACTTTGCCTCACTGTAAAGCAGGGAGTGCTGCCATCTCTAACCACTTGTTGGGTATGTCTCTCGTGTTGACATACCTGTGCTGGCTTTTATCTAGCTAGCTTTGGAACAGGAGTGGGTAAGTCAACACAACACCTGTATCTGAGCATTCTGTACAGCCCGCTGGAACTCTAGGTAATTAATTACTTTAGCACATTCTGAAGCCCACACAGCTTCACTGCTCCAGTACCTGAGCTAGCTAGATGAAAGCTAGCTTGTGTATGTCTACATGTACTGCAATCACATCCCATGATTGCAGCGTAGACATACCCTCAGACACTGCCAGTAGCATCACACCCACATTGCTCACCTTTCCCTCCTGTTCACTGGAGCCTACCTCCTCTCTTCTCTCTCCATTCTGTGCTAGCCACTGCAACCCTGCCTTGTGCCATCCCCATCTAGATGTGAGCTTAGGTGCCTCCATTGCTGCTTCCATTTGGCAAATTTCCCATTCCCCATTTGTCCACTGAAGACTTTCCTCAACCTCCGCCCCAGTGCCTTGGTGGAAAGAAATGGAGACCCTCTCCCGCTGTTCCCCACCCTGATTACTCTTCTCTCACTTATAAATTCTATGTCTGACAACACCTACATCATCCATCTGGCTTCATGGAATTTGATAAAGGGTACAACTGAGGGAAGAATTGAATGCAGCATGTTTGATAAAGCAGATGCTGTCCTAAACAAGAGGTACAATTTGCAGCCAGAAGTGGTGGAGTAACATATTCATAAAGACCAAACTACTCATTGCTGTAATTAAGTTTGTGTAGATAAATTTGTGACCGCAGCAGTTCTATCTGGAGGTAGCAGTTGAGTTTTACTTTTTGGTAGTTGTAATTTCTTTGTTTGTTTGTTTTTTGCCTGATCTTGCAAAAGAGATATTAATCAAAACTGCTATTTTAAAATCATTTAAAAAATTTATTTCATTTTGTAAATAAGAAATAATGTAAACAAGTCATATAATGCACAGGCCATGAAAGAGATTGATTTTTGTTTTATTTCCTATGAGCACATAACATACCTGCTTTATCTCCCCAGAGGAAATAAAACAAAAATTGCATGAAAAATATTTAAATGAATAAAACCATGAACATGTGAGGAACAGTGGGGAGGGGTGTGGGGGGGAAATAAACATGGGGAAATAGTTTTACTTTGTGTAATGACCCATCCACTCCCAGTCTTTATTCAAGCCTAAGTTAATTTTGTCCAGTTTGCAATTTAATTCCAATTCAGCAGTCTCTCGTTGGAGTCTGTTTTTGAAGTCTTTTTGTTGAAGAATTGCCAGTTTTAGGTCTGTAATCGAGTGAACAAAGAGATTAAAGTGTTCTCCGACTGGTTTTTGAATGTTATAATTCTTGACATCTGATTTGTGTCCATTTATTCTTTTATGTAGAGACTGTCCGGTTTGGCCAATGTACATGGCAGAGGGGCATTGCTGGCACATGATGGCATATATCACATTGGTAGATGTGCAGGTGAACGAGCCTCTGATAGTGTGGCTGATGTGATTAGGCCCTATGATGGTGTCCCCGAATAGATATGCGGACACAGTTGGTAACGGGCTTTGTTGAAAGGATAGGTTCCTGGGTTAGTGGTTCTGTTGTGTGGTGTGCGGTTGCTGGTGCGTATTTGCTTCAGGTTGGGGGGCTGTCTGTAAGCAAGGACTGGCCTATCTCCCAAGATCTGTGAGAGTGCTGGGTCGTCCTTCAGGATAGGTTGTAGATCCTTGATGATGCGTTGGAGAGGTTTTAGTTGGGGGCTGTAGGTGATGGCTAGTGGTGTTCTGTTATTTTCTTTGTTGGGCCTGTCCTGTAGTAGGTAACTTCTGGGTACTCTTCTGGCTCTGTCAATCTGTTTCTTCAACTGTGTCCATGTATCTATTCAGGGGACACCATCATACGGCAAAATCATATCAGCCACACTGTCAGAGGCTCATTCACGTGCACATCTACCAATGTGATATATGCCATCATGTGCCAGCGATGCCCCTCTGCCATGTACATTGGTCAAACCGGACAGTCTCTACGTAAAAGAATAAATGGACACAAATCAGACTTCAAGAATTATAACATTCAAAAACCAGTCGGAGAACACTTCAATCTCTTTGGTCATCAATTACAGTCCTAAAAGTGGCAATTCCTCAACAAAAAAACTTCAGAAACAAACTCCAACGAGAAACTGCTGAATTGGAATTAATTTGCAAACTAGACACCATTAAATAAGGCTTGAATAAAGACTGGGAGTGGATGGGTCATTAAACAAAGTAAAACTATTTCCCCATGTTTGGTTTTTCCCCCCTACTGTTCCTCACACGTTCTTGTCAACTGCTGGAAATGGCCCACCTTGATTATCACTACAAAAGGTTTTTTCTCTCCTGCTGGTAATAGCTCACCTTACCTGATCGCTCTTGTTACAGTACGTATGGTAACACCCATTGTTTCATGTTCTCTGGATATATAAAATCCCCCTCCTGTATTTTCCATTGCATGCATCCGATGAAGTGAGCTGTAGCTCACAAAAGCTTATGCGCAAATAAATTTGTTAGTCCTCAAGGTGCCACAAGTATTCCTTTTCATTTGGGAAAGGAGGATCATATAGAGGAAGGATGGGGTCCACCTATACCAAAATGGAACCATACTTCTGGCATGTAAAATTAAAAAGGTCATGAAGGAGTTTTTAATCTAAGGACTAGGGGAAAGCTGACAGGTGTGGAGGAGCACACATTTTGGACAGGAACATCCCTTGGGAAGGACTTATTAAAAGGGATACTCTATATCCTACTAAACAGGACAGGATAGAAGTTGACAAAGGTATGAACTGAAGAGAAACAGTCAAATGAAAGAGTTCCATTCAGTTACATCACATGAAGGCAGACATCTAAATATTGGCAGATTTTATAAGTGTTTGTATACAAATGCAAGAAGTCTAAATGCAAATATGGGTGACTTTGAGTCCCTGGTATTAAATGAGGATATTGATGCAATAGCCATCACAGAAACTTAGTGGAACCATGATAATCAATCAGACAGTAATATCCGAGTACGTCATGCTGGTGCGGGAGTGGTATATATGTGAAAGAAAGCGGAGTCAAACATAGAAAACATAGAAAACATCTTTAATTAAACTGTATCATACAATCTTTATGGGTAAAAATATCTTCCTTCAATAGTAAGAGTGTGGCAGTTGGATTAAACTACTCACCATCCAACTAGGATAGTGATGTGAGTATGTAATGCCCGGGGAGATTAGAAAGGCCACAAGAACAGAAAACCCAATAATAATGGGGGATTTCAACTATCCCCATATTATGGGTAAATGTCACCTCAAGATGGGATTCAGAGAAAATTTCTAGACATCATTAATGACTGCTCCTTTGAGCAGCTAGTCCTGGGACCCACAAGGGGAGAGGCAATTCTTGATTTAGCCCTAAGTGGGGCACAAGATCTGTAAAACACGTGAATATAGCTGAACTTCTTGGTGAATGTAATTAAATTTAATATCCGGGGGGGGCAAAAGACCAAAGAAATCCATCACAGTAGAATTTTACTTGTGCGGGGGGGACAACAAAATGAGGAGGCTAGTTCACTGGAAATTGAAAGGAGCAGTCACAACAGTGAAATGCCTTCAAGCTGTATGGAAACTTTTTAAAAATACCATAGTAGAGGTTCAAACTAGATGTATAGCCCAAATGAAAAAACAAAACAAGAGGACCCGAAAAAAACCCTGCCATCATGGCTAAACAGAATAAAAGAGCTGATTACACACAAAGACATCCTATAGAAAGTGGAAGTCAGATCCTACTGAGGAAAATAGAAAGGAGTATAAACTCTAGCAAGTTAAGTGTAAAAGTATAATTAGGCAGGTAAAAAGAGAATTTGAAGAGCAATTAGCAAAAAACACAAACTAACAGCAATTTTTTGGTAAGTACATCAGAAGTAGGAAGCCTGCCAAACTACCAATGGGGCCACTGGATAATCAAGTTTCTAAAGGAGCATTCAAGGAGGACTAGGCCATTGCAGAGAAACTAAATTTAATTCTTTGCATTGGTCCTCACTGCAGAGGATGTGAGGGAGATTCCCACATCTGAGCCAATCTTTTTAGATGACAAATCTGAGGAACTGTCCCAGACTGAGGTATCAAAATGATAAACCGTAATAAGGAACCAGGCCCAGAGGGTATTCATCCAAGAGTTCTGAAGGAATTCAAATATCAAATTGCAGAACTATTAACTGTGGAATGTAACCAATTATTTAAATCTGCTCCAGTACCAGATGACAGCAATGAGACAGCAATTTTTAAAAGAATGCTTCAGAGACAATCCTGGCTCTTACGGCCAGTAAGCCTAATTTCAGTACAGGCAAATTGGTTGAAACTGTAATAAAGAACAGAATATCAAACACATTGGAAAAAGTACAGAGAAGTGCAACAAAAATGAGTAGGAGGAGAGATTAAAAATATTGGGACTATTCAGCTTGGAAAAGAGATGACCAAGGGCAGATATGATGGAGGTCTGTAATATCAGAAATAGTGTGGAGAAAGTGAATGAGGAGATATTATTTACCCCACATAACACAAGCACCAGGGCTCAGTCAATGAAATTAATAGGCAACAGATTTACAGTGAGCATAAGGAAATACTTCTTCACACAACACATGGTCAACCTGTGGAACTCATTGCCAGAGGATGTTGTGAAGTCCAAAAGTATAACTGGGTTCAAAAAGAATTAGGTAAAGTTCATGGAGGATAGATCCATCAATGGCTATGAGCCAAGATGGTCAGAGACACTGTCATGCTCTGGGTGTCCCTGAACCTCTGATTGCTAGAAGCTGGGACTGGATGACAGGGGATGGATCACTCTATAAATTGCCTTCTTCTGTTCACTCCCGCTGAAACATCAGGCACCAGCCGCTGTTGGAAGGCAGGATACTGGGCTAGATAGACCATAGGTCTGACCCAGTATGGCCATTCTTGTGTTCTTCTTGTAACAGAAATTTATTATAACTTTCTCTGATTTGAGAGTGGAAATCTTTATTTTTATATAGGATACAGATCTGCGTAACTCAATCCATTTCTCTTATTTCCTGTAATTTTCTTTTCAGTATTTCTAATCTTCTCTGGGCACAGGACTAGACCAGCTGTGTTCTCAATTGAGGACCTAAAATTCTGCTTTCCAATTGGTGTTCCTGCCTGCTTGTTAAGTTACGTAGATCTCTGTCCAAACAGTGCAGGCCAGTTTTCAACATATAAAAGAATAACATTTGCAAAGTTAAACAATAGTCTTTTATCTGGTAATTACAACAGGATGTAGAATTTAGTACACCATGAGCTGGCATTTACTCATTGACCCAGTTGCAGATGGATTGTGATATGCACCTAGGATCAATTTAAATGAATTTGCTAGGCTACGTTGCTGAACATAGTTTTAAATACAGTTGATCCTTTTTGGCTAAAAGAAAAGGACGACTTGTGGCACCTTAGAGACTAACAAATTTATTTGAGCATAAGCTTTTGTGAGCTACAGCTCACTTCATCGGAAAGCTTATGCTCAAATAAATTTGTTAGTCTCTAAGGTGCCACAAGTCCTCCTTTTCTTTTTGCGAATACAGACTAACACAGCTGCTACTCTGAAACCTGTCTTTTTGGCTAAGAGATTTGCAAAGCTTTGTGGTATAGTTGTCTCACTGGCAGACAGTATTGTACAGTAAATCAAGTACCAAAGATAAAATTAGAACTATGGCATTAGTCATCTCAGACTGTCAATTGCATTCTTCTTCTTTCCACCCACAAAAGATGGACTTCTTAAGCAAAATGTTTTCCTTACGTTATAACATGAGTCCAGCTGTGCAGTCAGTGTGCTATAGGGTGACCAGATAGCAAGTGTGAAAAATCAGGACACTTTTTTCTGTGGGGGGGTGGGGAGGATAGTTGCATATACCAGTAAAGCCCCTAATATTGGGACATCTGGTCACCCTAGTGTGTTAGCACACTGCCCCTTCATTCGGTCTTTCACAACCCACCAGAATAATTTTAATGATCACGCTCTCAAATATTACCAGTCTTCTGGATTTAGTTGTGGCATTCTGCAGTTGATATTGTAACTATGTTTTTGATTTTTCCATTTGGAATATGTGCAGTTACCAGCTATATAGCTTTTATACCCAGTATAGTATAATGTGCATTATGCAGTGTCAGAAGGACTTGTTGCTATGATACATAGCAAATCTAGTTCAAAACTGCTACAAGTAATGTGCTGATTTTTAGTTGGATAGGTTTCAGTGATCTATCCTTTCCTTTGGATTGGTTGCATTATTAGAGTAGTAGTTTAAAGGGCCTGACCTGTCATCACTTATGAAATGTTTTTGTCATCACACGTCAGGTTAGCCTTATATCATAGGAATGTAGTATTTGCCATACTGACCAGGTCACTGGGCCATGAACAGTGGTATCCTGCTTCCAGCAGTGTTCAAGATCTGATTCATTAGAGGCAGATGAAAATTCCCCTTATATAGCCTTAGAAAAATTGAAGTTTAGGGTTGAAGGGTCATAAATTCTGCTTGTGTAAATCAGTAATCTGCCATTATGTGTCTTCAGCCATTTGGTGTGAATGGTCATCAGTGAGGGAAAGAATCTAGCTGATTTCCTCTTCTGGCAAAGGAGAATTACTGTATAGATACAAAACCCTGTCCATTACTGGATCATGTGCTGTGTCTAGTCTTTAACCTAGCATCTTGCTACGTATTAGAAATAAGCTTTTACTAGAGCTGCATATATTGACAATGTTGATCCTATTGCCATCTGAGAGACCTGATATTAAAATATGCTGACTATCCGTGTCTTTTGAAGCTTTGTCCACTGTAATGGGCAAACTTTTTTTTTAAAAAGTCATGCCTTTTTTTAATGGAAACTGGTATGTTAAATGTTTGCCCTACCCAGTCCAATCCTAATTCATTGTTCTCAGTTCCTTTTGGCGATGTCTCTTGCAGCAGGACAATTTCCACTCCCTTCTTTAATGAAATGAGCATTTCTTTTTTGATTGGATTCTGAAGGCCCTAGACATTCTGAGAGCAGAAATTAAACTGGCTCCCATGTAAATAAAATGTGTTACTTTCACAAGTACCAAAATCATTTTTATATAGTAGACCCCCATATAATGAACAAATGAACTGGTACCTTCAGAAAACCTAACCAAACTTAACAATGAAAAAATAATTTAAAATAAACAAACCTGTATTAAAGAGAAGTTTTCACTTGAGCTGCTTAGTTAGCCTTCTGTTTAATTATAAAATGAACTCATATTTAGATTGAGTGATTTTTTAGGCCCAAACAGATTGGGCCCATTCCTTTTGGGGCTTTCTCCAAAGCCCACTAGAGTCAATGGGAGTCTATCCATTAACTTTGGTGTCTTTGGATCAGTACCTCATTGTTTAGTGTATTCTGTCATTTTACATATCTCCCCACTGTCCCAGCCAGGCATTTGGACCTGTAAACATAAACCCTGCATAATATAATGAAGTGCTTATCCAGCACTGATGGTGTAAGTAGTTCTTGTGCATACTTCAGGGTTTTATCTGGTTGTGTGAATATTTTTAAAGTAGATGGTGCTGCATCTATAACGAGGGTTGCCAACTTTCTAATCAAAACTGAACACCCTTGCCCCACCCCCTTCCCTGCCCTTTCCCTGTTGCCATGCCCCTGCGTCACTCCATTCCCAGTTTCCTCCATCACTCACTCTCCCACCTCTCGCTCGCTTTCACTGGGCTAGGACAGAGGGTTGGGGTGCGGGAGGGGGTGTGGGTGCAGGCTGAGGGGTGGGGCCGAGGATGAGGGCTTTGGGGTGCAGGGATGGGGCTCAGACCTGGGGCAAAGGGTTGGGGTGCAGGCAGCGCTTACCTCCAGCAGCTCCTGGAAGCGACCGGCATGTCCCTTAGGCTCCGAGACTCAGGGGCAGCCAGGTGGCTCTGCGTGCTGCCTCTGCCTTCAGGCACTGCAGTTCCCGGCCAATGGGAGCTGCAGAGTCGGTGTTCGGGGCAAGGGCAGCATGTGGAGACCCCCTGGCCACCCCTGCGTCTAGAAACCAGACATGCCGGCCGCTTCCAGGAGCCAATGCTGAGCTAGGGCAGGTAGGGAGCCTGCCTTAGCCCCGCTGCACCGCCAACTAGACTTTTAGTGGCCTATTAAAATCTCCTGGATTGCTTTCAATAGTCACCAGGAAACCGATGCTGATTCCAGTAGACCCCTGGCCAAACTGGAATGGTTGGCAACCCTATCTGTAACTGTGATCTGTAAGGTGCTTTCTCATTGGTCATAGCCTGCCTGTTTTCCCTGGAATACAAAGAGAAATCTTGAAAAAAGTTGATGTTCTTACTGTTCTGTGCAATGGCTTCTGTTTTAATTGAAGTAGCTAAAACAGCTTGCTTGCCTTTATAGCTGTGGAACTGACTGGTGTATATTGTAGTGTCTCACTATCTGTAGGTTTAAGGGTGAGTGCCCTTTTAATAAAAGCTGGAAGATGATTAAAAAGATGAGAGGATTAGGCAGGTTCACCCTTCTTGTGAGCTCTGTCCTTACCATTGTCTGCTCATTCTTCAATTTGTAGGATGTGGTTTGTTTTTTGTTTTGTTTTTTTTATCCTCAGGACCAGGAGCCTGTTTTTATGCTGAATTTCTTCTGTTAGTGTAGCTAATTGAACTAGCACTCTCTGATTCTCAGACTCCTCCAGGGCAGGAATGGAAAAGTTTTATTTTTTATTACTGTAGGAAGGTTGTAATTTTTTCCTCAAGTCTGCCTGCCAAGCTGCCTTTTTTCTGTTTCAGTAGTGCTTGTGTATAAAGATTGCGCTTTTCTGTTTAAAAAAAAAAAGGGTCTAGGGATGTGTCTGCAATCCTTTTTTTGGTTCCATATTCTGCTGCTGTATTAAAGGATTATTTTACCTGATTAGTGAGAAATAGAGCCAGAGCTCTGTGTGAATATAGCTTTTAGCTAGGTGTGCATCACATGACCTGAATATACCTACCAGTAATATAATCAGTTGACCCCTTCTTCAACACCAACTCAAATGGCAGAATGAAAAGGAAGGACTGATTAGTTTCTATTTTACTGTGTTCAAGTAAATAAGATTTTCCCACTGGGAAAGTACAAGCATATAAACAGATGTAGTCCGAAACACAAGGGAGAATAGTGATTACAGAAAAGTAGAAGATATATGTCAAAGTGATTAAGTTCCTTCTGTCTTTTTCCTTGTTGCAGAAAATGTTTACCTTGAAAACTGTCCAGTTCATATTACACTTTCCAAAGTCAGATTTTACTCACTTTTAACCCAACAGTCCCTCGCCATTCTGCTTAAAGGTCAACATTTGAAAAGCAAGTGACTAAGGTATCAACACATCTTCTGAATAGCCTTTTGGAGCTCTAGCTTCAATTTAAAGCTGCCCTCCCCTAGGTGTAAATGCTGTCCCAGTTTTGGAACTGCCCCACATGTGGATGCAGATTTCACTCCTTGTGCCCATGAAGATGAATCAAGCCCCAGATGACCAAAATATCCCTATATATACAGCTCCTGTGGGGAAAGAAGAAAAACAGAGTACAGGTCAAAAACTCTGGTATTAAAATAACTGTGGTTTAACTAAAAATGTGTAGGCAACAAATGTTCAAATGCCTCTTGGCATATACAATACCCATATTACTGCATACTAATTAATATCTTTGTTCCAACTCAGTAATTTAATTCTGAACACGAATCATCTGAACACAGACTGTCTCTCAGAGTTAATTTGGCCTTTTTTGGAAAGGATTGGGGCTTGTTAACTTGTCTCTGGTGGGGGGGCAGGTGTGTGTGTGTGTGTGTGTGTGTGTATATATATATATATATATATATATTTGGATTGTTGGGGATTGTTCTGAAGAAGTTCCGTGACCCATTAATCAATTAGAAACTATTGGTTTTAACTATTGTTTTGGAAAGGCTTTGGATATGAGTGTCATTAGAAATTTTGAGTGGGATTTTCAAGAGCTCAACGTTAGTACAACTCTGGTCTCAACTGGACATCTGTCTTGGTGTCTGTGCTTCCAAGTTTGGGGAGACAGAACAAACCTGGGGTAAAAGGAGAGATTAAGATAGCATCATGAGTGGCCAGAAGAGGGCACTCCAGGATGGTGAGCTCATGGCACACCTATACATTATTAATTATATGCATATAAAATATTATATGCATATAATTAATATTTTCCTACTAGATGTTTTTTTAAAGCTTACTTTTGTTTAATGGTTACACTGGGTTGTGTCAAGTGAAATTGACAACTTTAATCAAGTTGTTTAGCTCACAGAACACAGTGCTTAGCCTCTTAGCATGTGGTACTGTAATAATATTGTAGTATTGTATGGTGGGAGCGGAGAATATGTAATTTGAATTGTTACCTAATCTATGAAGGTCTTTAGAAGCAGATTTACTCCTGGAAAAGATGTTTCTATTTGTCTTTGCATTGGATAACAAGTAGCAAAGATTAATGCACCACAGCAATGATGTCAGTTATGCCATTGACACTTGTCCCCTAGAAACTGGACTGAAGTTACAACTAAGTTTCACATGAACCACTGTGTAATTATTAGATAAAACTACTTGTGGTCAGCACCACCTTAGGCTGGATTTTAGCTGACAGCCTGCAAGTGAAAGAATCTGGACTGGATGCTGTTACCATTCTCCAAGTAAACTCTCAAGCTCTTGCATCACTGAGTCTTAAAGGCTTAGTGGGAATAGACAGGCCCGAAATAAAACCCAGAGTTTAAAATATGCTGGTCATTTTGTTCTTCTAATTCTATTATTTTTATACTGTTTGTTAAAGATGGTGTTGCATGGCATCCCTGTTGCATAGCACTCCCTGCTGGTCTAGTGTGGTGCTGCAGGCACTGCCTGCCTTGGTTTCCCTTCACTCAGGACCCCATAAGAACTCCAGAGTCCAAAAGAGTCTAAAACAAAATTCCTGCTGGGGTTCTACCTTATTAAATTCAAATAACTTGAAATGTAGTCTCTCCCCTTGAGCTAAGGGTTGCACAGCCCTCCTTCTTGGGGTCTGTCATCTCTGGCAACTCCTTTCTCTTGAGAAAACTTCTCTCTTGCAACTGCACCCTGATGGCCTTTTATCAGGCCCAGGTGCTCATTATTCAGTTAACTGCCTAGAGAGGCTCATTCCCCTTAAATTAGCTTACTGCAGGTAGCCTGGGCCTGGACTCCTCTTAAAGAGGCCAGCAACCCCATGACAGGTAGGTTTAACTGACTGAAATAAAATAAGAATCAACATAAACCAATTGTTTTATCAAAACTCTAATGGAACCCACAGTGAATAACTGTGTGTGTATACACATGCTTTCTGGCTCCTGCTGGAGGCTGAAATACTAGTCTAGACTGGAGGCTCTTCTTAGAGCAGACCTGACCAGAATTAAGACTTTTGCATGTTTCTTGCAAAATCCATTTGTGAGATTGCTCAGCTCCAATTCGAACTGAATTTCTGGATCTTTCTTTTTCATTTCTGTTCAGCCACTCTTTCTCTCACTAGGTAAATGTGATTGCACAGTTCCTACAAAATGTAACTTGACTTAGTTTACATGTAGTACATGATATACTTCCTATCGAGAGATCTCTATATCTTGCATTTGCATGAGGATTGACATGATACTCTGGTAAGTCCTCTCTGTCACAAACTTTTTGTGACCCTATTATGATCCCAACATCTCACTTTAATTTAAATAGAAAAAGACTGAAGCAAAAATGATGCATCATGATACAGAAAAAATATTCCTTTTGTTTAAAATGAAACAATGTGGTTTGCGCATTGTGTCAGAGTTATTAATAGGATCAAGAATAACAACACAAATAACTTGTGATAAATACAAGCAAGTCTGAGAGAATGGAAGCTTCTGTCAGAACTGGCTGCTGACAGAAGGGGAAGCAGAATCCAAACAGTTTTGTGAGGAAACTAGAAAAAAGGAAGCAATCCAACCTTGCAGTTGGTCAGTTCTGTTTGATTTATGCACCGTTTCAGTTTACATGTGTCTGCCAAGTTAGAGCCAATACACGCTGTTGAAGTCCTTAGAGGCTTCCTTTCTATTCACATTCTACGTCAGTAATGGCTGAAAGAGAAGACTAAACTGAAATATTTTTGCAAATCTTTGTAGTTAACAAAGACTTGTTAAAGTTGTAAGAGATTAATAACCCTGCTAGAATGGTCTAGGGTTATAACCACTTGCTTACCATTGTTCCAGTGGAAAAAATTCTTTTTCACTCTAGATTCCTCCTAGGTTGTTTTATTTCAGTTTTATCCTGCTATTAGCAGTGTATACTAACTTCCTCTTAAGAGACCAGAGTTTTGCAGACAATGAGATTACATGAAAATTAATTTTGATCTAATTAAATATGTATTTCAATATTGGGTATGTCCTCAGTCATTGGGAGTCAGTCTCCCTTGTAAATTTCTTGGTTTTTCCCTAGTGACACTCCCTAAGCGCTCTGGCTGGATACAGATAGGTCCATCTGGCATTGTCTGAGTGATCTTGGAAATAGCCTGGAAAACTGAACTGTTCAGAGACCACTCCAAATGATCTCCTGCTTGGAGAGTGGTTCAGCCAGTTCACTTTAGGGATCCCTTCCTATGCATTGATAGGATCAAGGTTAGGTGGAGCTTGACTGACCATAGAATCTCTATTGCTTTTGTGTTTAGGGGTGAGCTATTTGTTGTGCCCTGGTGGTTTATATGGGCTACTGTCATGGTGTCAACTAAATTAGTAGAAGTTAATTTTTAAAGGTAAACTGCACCACAAACAATACAAGATGATGATGTTAGTGCAGCTTTTAAAATTATGTAGAATGGAAGGCCCCCCAGAGAGCTTTTGTAGATTAGCAGCTGTGGCAGAAATCTTCAGATGCATTTGGAATCTATTCAAACAAAGTCAAACGAGTAATAGCTTTTTCTTAAATAAGCAAAGACCATTTAGTTATGTGTCAGTTAATGTTAAATAAATAAATTAAAAAAATTTCCTTTGATGCAAATAATTCATTGGGCAGAGCACATGATTTTATAATTACATATAATTTTACAAAGTCCGTCTGATCAATAACTGGTTTCAGAGTAACAGCCGTGTTAGTCTGTATTCGCAAAAAGAAAAGGAGTACTTGTGGCACCTTAGAGACTAACCAATTTATTTGAGCATGAGCTTTCGTGAGCTACAGCTCACTTCATCAGATGCATACCATGGAAACTGTAGCAGACTTTATATATACACAGAGAATATGAAACAATACCTCCTCCCACCCCACTGTCCTGCTGGTAATAGCTTATCTAAAGTGATCATCAGGTGGGCCATTTCCAGCACAAATCCAGGTTTTCTCACCCTCCACCCCCCCACACAAATTCACTCTCCTGCTGGTGCTAGCCCATCCAAAGTGACAACTCTTTACATAATCAAGTCGGGCTATTTCCTGCACAAATCCAGGTTTTCTCACATCCCCCCCACCCCCATACACACACAAACTCACTCTCCTGCTGGTAATAGCTCATCTAAACTGACCACTCTCCAAGTTTAAATCCAAGTTAAACCAGAACATCTGGGGGGGGGGGGGGTAGAAAAAAACAAGAGGAAACAGGCTACCTTGCATAATGACTTAGCCACTCCCAGTCTCTATTTAAGCCTAAATTAATAGTATCCAATTTGCAAATGAATTCCAATTCAGCAGTTTCTCGCTGGAGTCTGGATTTGAAGTTTTTTTGTTTTAAGATAGCGACCTTCATGTCTGTGATTGCGTGACCAGAGAGATTGAAGTGTTCTCCGACTGGTTTATGAATGTTATAATTCTTGACATCTGATTTGTGTCCATTTATTCTTTTATGTAGAGACTGTCCAGTTTGACCAATGTACATGGCAGAGGGGCATTGCTGGCACATGATGGCATATATCACATTGGTGGATGTGCAGGTGAATGAGCCTCTGATAGTGTGGCTGATGTTATTATTATCACAGGGCCTAATAACATCAGCCACACTATCAGAGGCTCGTTCACCTGCACATCCACCAATGTGATATATGCCATCATGTGCCAGCAATGCCCCTCTGCCATGTACATTGGTCAAACTGGACAGTCTCTACGTAAAAGAATAAATGGACACAAATCAGATGTCAAGAATTATAACATTCATAAACCAGTCGGAGAACACTTCAATCTCTCTGGTCACGCAATCACAGACATGAAGGTCGCTATCTTAAAACAAAAAAACTTCAAATCCAGACTCCAGCGAGAAACTGCTGAATTGGAATTCATTTGCAAATTGGATACTATTAATTTAGGCTTAAATAGAGACTGGGAGTGGCTAAGTCATTATGCAAGGTAGCCTGTTTCCTCTTGTTTTTTTCTACCCCCCCCCCCCCCCAGATGTTCTGGTTTAACTTGGATTTAAACTTGGAGAGTGGTCAGTTTAGATGAGCTATTACCAGCAGGAGAGTGAGTTTGTGTGTGTATGGGGGTGGGGGGGATGTGAGAAAACCTGGATTTGTGCAGGAAATAGCCCGACTTGATTATGTAAAGAGTTGTCACTTTGGATGGGCTAGCACCAGCAGGAGAGTGAATTTGTGTGGGGGGGTGGAGGGTGAGAAAACCTGGATTTGTGCTGGAAATGGCCCACCTGATGATCACTTTAGATAAGCTATTACCAGCAGGACAGTGGGGTGGGAGGAGGTATTGTTTCATATTCTCTGTGTATATATAAAGTCTGCTGCAGTTTCCACGGTATGCATCTGATGAAGTGAGCTGTAGCTCACAAAAGCTCATGCTCAAATAAATTGGTTAGTCTCTAAGGTGCCACAAGTACTCCTTTTCTTTTTGATCAATAACTGTTTTTCAAGAGTTGCATTAGCAACTTTGTGTCTCAACTGCCCACTGTTGAACCCAATAATAATAGTTAGAATGATATAAAATTAGATTTCCATCCCCTGGGAAATTCTAATATTTTGACATTTGAAATACTGTAATGAAAGTTTTTAAAAATTTCAGTTTGAAAATGTCAAAACATTTCCTTCCAGTTGGTTGATCTAGGTTGAAACGTTTAGTCTTGGCTTGGTTCAACATTAATCTATGTCCCCTTGAGCTGCCCCCATATTCTTTTTTTTTTTAATGGGCCAGGCTGCCTGGGTGGACTGCATCTGCCATGATGGACTAGGGTCATGTGAGTCCCTTAATTAACCTTGTCATCTCAACTAGAAGGGAGATGCAGTTCATCAGATTGAAATCATTTTGATTCTGGTCAACCTGATCAGAAATAAAGTATTTTATTTCAAATTTCCTAAGGGAAATTTTCCTAAGGGAAAATTGCACAATGGAAATTTAACCACAGATAATTTTGGTTTTGCAGAAGCTATATTTTCCATCAAACAATATTTTGACATTCCCTATTTATTATTATTATTATTATTTTATTAATGATAGCACCATAAATGTACATGGCACTAAAATACAAATAAAGCCTGCCTCTCTCTCTCCCTCTCTGTCCAAAGGGTTTACAATCTTAAATTAAGAAGGGAACAAACAGCAGGATATAACCATACAGGGAAGAATAGGAAAAAAGGAAGGACCAGGGAGAGGACAGTATGATTTTATGATCACTTGGGAGGCTAAAGTGCATGTCTTGAAAGTAACAAAGATGACTTGGGCTCCAGGATACTATAAACAGGTGCTGTAGTAGCAGATGCAGCACCTCTTTCCACTGGGTAAATGGATGAATGTTCTTTGATAAACTATTTTTCAATATTTTAATTCAGTTTAATAAAATTGTACATGTTAAAATTAATCTGCATTGTGCGGATAGTGTCTGTGGGCCCAATTTTCAGTCCATGAAGCTAGCTCTGGAAGTGAATACATATGTGACAGAGGCTCAGTGCAGATTGTGTCCTTGGGGTGATAATTGCTGTGAAATTGCATGCAGTTTGGATCCTGCCTGAATAAGTTGGCCAAGAAGTTACAGAAGGATCCAAGACATCACAAGGACAATAGCAATTTTATATCCCCTGATGCAATTAAATATAGGCAGCAATATTGTATAAGGAAAGAAATTAAAAGTTTGGGTTGCAGTTCCTGGAAGAATTATACTTGCTCATTATTTCTGGCTTATTTAAGTGTGGTGTGTGTGGAGGGGGGAGGCTTGTTTTTTGTTTTTTGTTTTCTTTTTAAACTAGGAATAAGGCACTATTCAGTAACCTGTATTGCCGGAAATGATGACCGTGTTAAATAGATTTTCTTGTTGTAAATAGGTCCAATTACAGCATTATAAATTATATTATTTAAGCACTCATTAAATGTGACATTATTTAATGGGTTCATGTTAGTTTAAAATTTTCATTAAGGGTTTACTGTGGGGGGTTTTGCAATCTTGTATTTTTCCATCCAGTCCATGTCACATTTCCCATTGTCCTAAGAATTAGGACACTTCTTATGTGAATAGTTAATTTTGGATTTCAGGCCCTCAGTGATGGTCAAGGTTATATTAAGAAATTGGGCATAGTTAGAACTTCATCTATTTAATTTTTTATCAGTATGTCCCATTTGTCGTCTTGAAGCATGATGCTGTGTGTCCTGTAGTGCCCAGGAGACAATTTCTTGCCTTTCAGCATGAATTCCATTGAATAACAATGACCTCCTGTTAAAAATGACACTTCCTGCCTGCTGGACAAATGGTAGTTTAATGTTCTAGAACTGAAGGTAAAGGTCTCTAATGCCTAATACCACCACAATGCTATAGTTATTGTCACGGCAGATATGATTTCAGTTAGATCAACAGGGGAAAAAAATTGGGGAGAACCATGGAAATGGGCAATAGAACATTTTTTTTTTAGAACCCTCTTAACTCTCTAAAGGGCCTTACTCAGTAAAGGTCCAGTCGTGTAAGCTGCTGAGCACCTACCTTCAATTCCACTCAGCTTCTGTTGAAGTCAGTGGAAGAAGACAGGCTCAATACTTCACAGGATCCCTTGGTAATTAAGTTAATCCATGGTGGTGGTTTCAACATAGGCAGATCCTACTAAGTGATGAGTGACTCGTCAGAGGTGCTGTGCACCTTACACTTCCATTGACTTCACTGGGAATTGAGGCACTGGATGCCTTACAGGGTTGACTCCAAAGCTTCTAAACATCAGGAATAAATAAAGAACTTAAAAGTTCTGATACTATGTTCATAGGCCAAAGAGCTGACAGTACTGATGTCCCTTTAAAATGTATTCTTGGTCCTTTTAACTTTCAAACTCTTGTTAGACTTCTGTTATGTCTTCTATTAACTATTCTTCTAGTCCTTTATCTAATCTTTTTTTTCAAATAATGAGTATTCTCTTCCCTCAAGGATAACTTTAACAAGGCTTTACATTTTTGTCATTTATGATATGCTCTTTGGATTGAGACTGCTAGCAAGTGGCTTTCATCATTTATATTATACTTTTCTAGACAGATTATGGGTCAACTTCTGCCCCCTATGCTTGTACTGAATAATATCTTGCACCTTGAACAGTTCTATTGATTTCTTGGAGACCATTCAAGGAATGAAGTGTAGATCAACATGAACATGGATGGCAGAATCTGATCCTGCAAGTGGGAGGTTGGGACTCCACAACTGGAAAGGTTTACTGGACTACATCAGGGTTGGATCTTGCACTACAGCCATCTACTAAAGAAATGTTCACCAACTATAGTAGATTTCTGTCAGTAATTTTTGCTTTTGCTCTTTAAGAGTGAAGTAAACTCTTGTGTTAGGAAAAGTAAGTCATATAAATAACTCCGATTTTACTCCTAAAGATGGTGGACTACATTATGGCCTCTTTTACTCCTAGAGAGAGTCAAACAACTAAAAGCTTGTATAATACTCTGATAATTTAGGGCTTTAGCATGCCACACAACAGCGGGAGGCTACAGGACATGATAGGCTGTAGAACTTTTGTAAGCTATTCAACATGGTGCACCAGACCTTTTTTATTTTTGTGCCTTTGTATCTTTTTCCCATGCCTCTCCCTACATTTGAAACTGCTTTCATGATCCTCCTTCAAGTTACCCCCAAAAATGTACCTGCTCCTGGAGGCCTACATATGTTCCATTGTTTGTCTTTGTGTTAATTGTATTGCTCTTCTCAGTGGCTCAGATTCAAAAGTGAGTTTAAATTTACGTAATTTACAACTCTTTCTGACCTTCTCACTATTTAGGTTACACATTTGTTAGGACCCCTGTAGGCTTACTTAGCCTTCCTGACATTCATGACCATATACAATTGTGTGGCTTAAATCTTCCCCTTCTTACATATTGTCTCCAAATTTAGACTGAATCTAAAGCCCAAATGCCTTCTTCCCCTTCCTTCACAGACTGGGGCTAGCTGCTTAACTGTGGGACCTGCAATCGTACTGTTGCAACATTTTTCAACTCTGCTCTTGTTTGCTTTTTTGGAACCTAGTGCCTCTCACCCCACCCATCTTCTTCATCACAGCATAGGTAGTCCTCTGTCTTCCCACCAGCTCTATCTGATCCTCTTCTCCACCAGCACAAATCCAGATCACAGATCCCACACCCTTCTTTCCTGCTTCCTCCTTACTTCTAGTGACATTTGCTCTAACTCCCTGGCTCTCCTACTATCCTCACCCTCTCCACCTCCCACACCCATATCTGCTACCACCTCTTCCCTCCTCATGCCACATTCCTAACCTCACACCCATCTCCTCCCTTTCCCTCTCCCTCTCCTTCCTCTTGCTGTCTCTGGAATATCCATTCCATGTCTGAAAAGATTTCAGCCATCCACAACCTCTTCTTATCTTGTTCCCTCCAGCTTCTAGCTCTCTCAAACACCTGGATTCTTTTGTCTGACATTGCCGCTGCATTTCTTACAGAGGCTGCTCCTTCTCTCTCACTCCCCACCATTGATAGTGTGTGTGGGGGGGGGTGTGCTGGATTTCACCTCTCCTGTTCCTGCTGCTTCGAGCCCCTCCAACCTCCCACTTCCCACTCTTTTCTTTTGAACAGCACTGCATCCCACTCTTCTGTCCTGTCATCCACCCAACTCCTCCCCATCAGCCTGCCGTTCTGATTTTTGAATCCTTGCCTTGTTTTCCTCTCCTGGCAATCTCCCTCATTTCCTCATGTTGTTGAACTATTCCTCACTCTCATCTTTGTTCAGCCTGCAGCTATGGTTGGACTTCCAATCACCGTAAAGCCTGTTCAGTTGATCTGGTCCAACCACTGGTCTCTCTGACCTCTGTTGCTAGGTTCTCCCTCTCTGACCTAGAATTGAGCAATTTTTTTTTTCATTTTAGTGGCCAAACTGAAAAGTCTGCCCCCACAAAAAAAAATTGGGTTAGTTTTGAACAAAAACTGAATTATTTTTTGCTTATTTTTTTTCCTTGCTGAAATAAAAAAACAAATATTTTGGGTCAAACAATGTTTTTTAAATGTTGATTTAAATGAGCATTTTGAAATGGTTTGTTTAGAAAATGTTGAAACAAAACACTTTGACATTCCTGGTTTTTTTTTAAGTTTTTTGTGACCCAAAGTCATGAATAGTTTGTGCCCTGAAAAAGATATTTTGGTGAATTTACTAGTCACTGAAAAAATATCATCCAGTTCTTCACTGACCATTTGATCTCTTTCAGCATTGCCCATCAGTCCCTTCTTCAATCCTGTTACTCAGCCTTTCCATGACATCAGTCTATCAGCACTGATGATTTGTCTGCTCTCAGCCTTCTCTTCCCTTGTTTCCATTGATATTGTTATTGGGTCACTCCATACTTTACGGTCCCCCAGCTTTGACTTTTACCCCTCTCTCCCATCACAAGGTTCATCCTATCAACCACCAGTCCTGACTCATCTCCAACATACACTTCCTCCACTCCTGCTGTCATGCTGTGGAATGTCTCTGATGGAAATCCATGAACTGACTTACTTCCTCCACTGCAGGTTCTTTCGCTCCACCTCCAGTTCTGCCATTTTCCCAGTTAAACAACTCTACCTCTCCAGTATAATAGACTCTCTCATCCCAGTTGCCTTTTTGTCAACTTTGGTTCATTCCTCAAATCTTCCAGTTCTTTCTCTGCACAGGACCTCACTGATTTCTTCTAAGACAAAATTGACAAAGGACCTTAGTCCTCCCTTCAGCTTTTCTTCCCTTCCCTTCCTTTAACTCTCTCCTGTCATAGACTCATGAGTGTCTTGTTTGCTTTCCTCCTCTAATCCTTCCAGTTGATCCAGTGATGCCATTGCATCCCGTAGGTTTCCTTAGAGGAAAGAAGCAATGTGCGGTTGCTCTTGTGTGAGAATAGTGGGGTGAAGGATTGAGGGATGAAAGGAGATGAAGCCAACTATATTACAGATTTGTGGTTGTGGAATTTACAGGGCAATAACCATTCAGAGAGCAAGAATCTATGCTGCACAGCAACCAAAAAATTACTTAGTCTCTATACTAATCAGCAATCTCGGCCAGTTAGAGTGCATTAATTCGTAATAGTTGGCTATATATCATTGCATATCTCTTAAAACTACAGCAAACTAAATCTACTCTGAATGACAAAAGTATTCTAACCCCCAGCTTAAGAACTAGAGGAGAGACTTTGCTCTGGTCTTCATTACAGAGTTAGGTTGACGTTAAGACAGTTTACATAAACCTAGCTCTATGTAAGTATCTACACTAAAATGTAGTTCCCACCAATGTAACTTTCCCAGTACATCGACTTAATAATTCCACCTCCACGAGAGGCGTAGCACTTACGTCAATGTAATTAGGTCGCTTCCGTGTCAGTGTAGACACTGCATTGCTTGCATTGACTGTTGCTGCCTTTCGGAAGCGGTCCCACAATGCCCCACACTGACAGTTAAATTGGTGCAAGTGCTCCTGATGAGGATGTGCACCACAGACACACGAAGTGTAGTGTGGACATGCAAAAGTGATTTGATTTATAGTGGCTGTACATCAACATAACTTAGGTCAACTTAATTTTGTAGTTTAGACTTCACTTTATTTGCTGATATTCTCATTTTGAATTCTGGTGTATTATCATATTATAAAGTATGTATTCAAGAAAAATTAGTTATTTGACAAATTCAATATTTTTTTTCATCTCTGGAGGCTGGAAGAACAGACACAAACAACTGTGTGTGTGTGTGTGTATGTGTGTATATATATATATGTTTAATATCTCATTATCAAAGTTTCCTCTCTTCCTTTCACCCTTACATTTTGTGTGTGGGTATAATACATATGCAAATTTTAAACATCCAAATTTTTTTGTGTGTAGTTCTTCAGATTAACAGTGGGGCTTCAGCCAGGCCTGTTCGTAGTTAGTATAATCCTATTTAGGTGTGATCAGGTGTGAATATCAGGGTTGGAAGGGACGTTGGGAGATCATCTAGTCCAACCCCCTGTCAAAGCAGGACCAATCCCCAATTTTTGCCCCAGATCCCTAAATGGCCCCTCAAGGATTGAACTCACAATCCTGGGTTTAGCAGGCCAATGCTCAAACCACTGAGTTATCCCTCCCCCCAGACAAATGTGTGATAACTCATAAGAGTGTGGAGTCTATAGGGGAGAAAAATGGTGCTTGATCAATATAGAAGAATAAACATTATGGGGTGAGAACCATATCTGGTGTAAATCAGTGAACTCCATTGAGTTATTACCCTTCCTGTTTAAAATATATGCCTTACTTCTGGTTTGTATTTATCTAGCTTCAACTTCCAGGCACTGGATCTTGTTATATCTTTGACAAACTTAGAGTCCTCTACTATAAGAAATCTTCTTCAAGACTGTGATCAAGTCACCTCTTCACATTCTCTTTGATAAGATCAAAGTCTCTGACTTTAAAGCCGGTTAATTGAAGATGTGAATCTATATCCCCTACACTGCTTTGAAAATGTCAACCATTAATTTAGCAGTGCGTTGATACTATATCAAAAATTATTTCTGATAAAACAACCCATATTGTTAATTACAAAATAGGATTAAATGATTTAATGGATCTAACTCATTTCCCTATACAATCCAGAGGCAAACTGTGTAATAAGATTGTGACATTTAGAAATAAAAATGACCTGAAAAATAGAACTAGTGCTGAATAAAGAATCCAATTATTTGCAGTGGTGTTGGAGAGTCAGTATAGATGGTGTTCTTTGTTTTTGTTTGTGCACTTAATGGTTCACTTACACTCTGACCTGTTGTGGCTATGAAAGATATAACAGCATATTTTGCAAGGGTAGAAATATTAATGCTGGTGTCATGTTAGCCAAGTTCTAGTTCTCATAATTTCAACAGTAGAATTTAATTTCTTAGTAGTTTCAAATGGAGAAGTTATTAGTCCTCATCTCTTCTTAAAAATAAAACCAACCTCCCTCCCCACACTCTAGGAAACTGTTGAATAATTGACTTGCACAGAATGGCTGCTATGTTTTCACCTCAGTGCTGTTAATAGCAGAGAAAGTGATCTCTGGAATACTTTAGTTTTCGATTAAATTATATTGTTAGGAAATCAGAAAGCTCTAACTCAGGGCTTGTCTACATGGGGACACTCAGGAAAGTTAAGATGAATTAACTATTAATGTGCATAAATTAAAGCACATTACACCACATGTGGATGCTCTCATTCAGAAATGGACTTAATTCAAGATAGAGTGGACAAAAGCCACTTTACTTCTGAATGAGAGAAGTGATGTAGCATGTTAGGCCAGTAAAAGATATTATCTCACCCATTTTGTGTCTCAAATATCCTGGGACCAACTTCAGTTGCTGGTCTCTCTCACCAATAGAAGTTGGTCCAATAAAAGATATTACCTCATCCACCTTGTCTTGCTCATGTTCGTCTGATACTCTCACACTGTTATGAAGTGTTAATCATGCTAGGGAATGCTAAGTGCAGTCTTCTGACTCTCTATTTGCAAATGGCTTGTCTTCAATATATGAAGAGTGGGAGTGGTTCTTTGGGGAAATAGAATCTAGGGTATAGGCTAACGTTACAGAGGGAGGAAACCTAGAAGCAGAAAATCCTGGGGAGAAGGCTTGAGCTGAACTTTCTTATTATTCATTTCTGTGTTAGCAGAACAAAATATCAGCACACTGGTGAGTTTTAGACTACATATAATGTATCGATTGCATTTTGGAAAGGTATCTGCTCTCAAGTACACTAGATCATGCTATATGTTCTTTAATATTTTCTGCATTATATGTGTGTCCCTCCTTTCCCATATCCAATTCTTTTTTGACCAGTATTTTTCTCACTCTTCCAAAATCTGCACTGTTGAAATCTAGCAGCTTGGTCGCTTTTTTTTTTTTCTTCCAAACGACAACCTCACTGCCTCAAACTTGACATTTCCAATTGTGTTCTCCTATGATTCATTTTTTTAACAAGGTGTGCCAGTTTTGACAAGGAGATACAGTCAGGCTCACTCTGAGTGTGTGTGTGTGTGTGTGTGTGTGTGCGTGCCAGCCAGTGTTTCAAGAAAGGTTGGCACACCTTAAACATCAAACCCTATCCATTAGCCAAGACCAGCAGAGTTAATATTTAGCATGCCAGTTTCTGTTTATTCAACCTATCATGTGATCTAATATTTCAGCAATGTTTGCCATAGACAAAAAGTGTGCCAGTTCTCAACTTATCTCCTTCTTATATTTCACGTAAAGGTGGTATTAAGCTTTGTCAGCATTGCTGTATTCATTGTTTTGTTTTCGATCAAACCAATTTTAAAGATAAACATTGAAGCTGGTTCTGTGCTACAGTTGCAGCTCAGTCCTCTAGAAAGCCCAGTTTCCTGCAGTGAAAATCCCTGTTTTCTTTTCTTTCCCTTTCTCAGATACCCACTTCTGTTAATATGTGCTTTGTTTTATTTACACAGGATGAAATGATCTGTTGTGGTTTTGGCAGAGTGATGCTGCATTAGTCCAGAGGGCTCTTCCACAATCACTCTTCCTTAGTGTTGGTCTTCTGTCTGCTGATAAATAGTACTTGGATTAAAGAAATACAGACAAATGCAGATATGGGCCTACTTCTTCTGTCAATTGTAGGTCTCAGTAGAATTAGTCAGTATTTACCCTAGTGCAGTTCAGAAGAGAATTTATCATTCTCACTGACCTCAGTAGATGTGGGATCAGCCCATATTGTTTGTATTTTTAAAGACCAATCTCTCACTTAAGGAGAGAATAAATAAAGAGAATAAAAAATGCATTAATTTATTTTTCTAAAAGACACTCACTTATAAAAATCAGAGGAAATCTAATTATTATATAAAGAGAGACCCTCTGTTACCAGGAGATGGGAGTTCCTAGAAAATGAAATACAGTAAAGATATTTTTACAAACTGAAAATGTTATAAAAGACTTTGTGCTCATTTGAACACATATAAATCATAAGTAACTTCATTGACCCTAGTAGAACATAGATGAATAGACTTTGACACTGAAATTGAAAATAGTGAAACTTGAGGAAAACGGAATCAATTACCAGGGAACATTTATGGGGAGGAAATTTACCATGTCCAGGATTCTGGGCCTAAAAGAAGGAACTGAAAGTGATTGAATATATTTTCTTTCATTTTTGTGAAATTCTGATATTTGGTTTGGTTACTGAGAGACTTCATCTTCCTTACCAGCAGCGTTATCTATCATAGGTTATTTTCTTGTCAGTATACACATTTCTGTTGACAAGCGTACTCCTCGTGCCTAGGATTTCGTCTGAATACGCTACTGTCAATTTTTCACGTGAAAGGGACTGTTCTACTTCTAATAATGGTGCCTCAGGGTATGTCTACACTACGGAATAAGGTCGAATTTATAGAAGTCGGTTTTTTAGAAATCGGTTTTATAAATTCGAGTGTGTGTGTCCCCACAGAAAATGCTCTAAGTGCATTAAGTGCATTAACTCGGCGGAGCGCTTCCACAGTACCGAGGCAAGCGTCGACTTCCGGAGCGTTGCACTGTGGGTAGCTATCCCACAGTTCCCGCAGTCTCCGCTGCCCATTGGAATTCTGGGTTGAGATCCCAATGCCTGATGGGGCTAAAACATTGTCGCGGGTGGTTCTGGGTACATATCGTCAGCCTCCCGTTCCCTCCCTCCCCCCGTGAAAGCAAGGGCAGACAATCATTTCGCGCCTTTTTTCCTGAGTTACCTGTGCAGACGCCATACCACAGCAAGCATGGAGCCCGCTCAGGTAACCGTCACCCTATGTCTCCTGGGTGCTGGCAGACGCGGTACGGCTTTGCTGCACAGTAGCAGTAACCCCTTGCCTTCTGGCAGCAGACGGTGCAATACGACTGGTAGTCGTCCTCATCGTGTCAGAGGTGCTCCTGGCCGCGTCGGCTGGGAGCGCCTGGGCAGACATGGGCGCAGGGACTACATTTGGAGTGACTTGACCAGGTCATTCTCTTTAGTCCTGCAGTCAGTCCTATTGAACCGTCTTATGGTGAGCAGGCAGGCGATACGGACTGCTAGCAGTCGTACTGTACCATCTTCTGCCAGGCAGGCAAGAGATGAGGATTGCTAGCAGTCGTATTGCACCATCTTCTGCCAGGCAGGCAAGAGATGGGGATGGCTAGCAGGCGTACTGTACCATCTTCTGCCGAGCAGCCATGAGATGTGGATGGCATGCAGTCCTTCTGCACCGTCTGCTGCCAGCCAAAGATGTAAAAGATAGATGGAGTGGGTCAAAACAAGAAATAGACCAGATTTGTTTTGTACTCATTTGCCTCCTCCCCTGTCTAGGGGACTCATTCCTCTAGGTCACACTGCAGTCACTCACAGAGAAGGTGCAGCGAGGTAAATCTAGCCATGTATCAATCAGAGGCCAGGCTAACCTCCTTGTTCCAATAACAACGATAACTTAGGTGCACCATTTCTTATTGGAACCCTCCGTGCAGTCCTGCCTGAAATACTCCTTGATGTACAGGCACCCCCTTTGTTGATTTTAGCTCCCTGAAGCCAACCCTGTAAGCCGTGTCGTCAGTCGCCCCTCCCTCCGTCAGAGCAACGGCAGACAATCGTTCCGCGCCTTTTTTCTGTGCGGATGCCATACCACGGCAAGCATGGAGCCCGCTCAGCTCACTTTGGCAATTAGGAGCACATTAACCACCACACGCATTATTCAGCAGTATATGCAGCACCAGAACATGGCAACGCGATACCGGGCGAGGAGGCGACGTCAGCGCGGTCCCGTGAGTGATCAGGACATGGACACAGATTTCTCTGAAAGCATGGGCCCTGACAATGCATGCATCATGGTGCTAATGGGGCAGGTTCATGCTGTGGAACGCCGATTCTGGGCTCGGGAAACAAGCACAGACTGGTGGGACCGCATAGTGTTGCAGGTCTGGGACGATTCCCAGTGGCTACGAAACTTTCGCATGCGTAAGGGCACTTTCATGGAACTTTGTGACTTGCTTTCCCCTGTCCTGAAGCGCATGAATACCAAGATGAGAGCAGCCCTCACAGTTGAGAAGCGAGTGGCGATAGCCCTGTGGAAGCTTGCAACGCCAGACAGCTACCGGTCAGTTGGGAATCAATTTGGAGTGGGCAAATCTACTGTGGGGGCTGCTGTGATGCAAGTAGCCCACGCAATCAAAGATCTGCTGATATCAAGGGTAGTGACCCTGGGAAATGTGCAGGTCATAGTGGATGGCTTTGCTGCAATGGGATTCCCTAACTGTGGTGGGGCTATAGATGGAACCCATATCCCTATCTTGGCACCGGAGCACCAAGCCGCCGAGTACATAAACCGCAAGGGGTACTTTTCGATAGTGCTGCAAGCTCTGGTGGATCACAAGGGACGTTTCACCAACATCAACGTGGGATGGCCGGGAAAGGTGCATGATGCTCGCATCTTCAGGAACTCTGGTCTGTTTCAAAAGCTGCAGGAAGGGACTTTATTCCCAGACCAGAAAATAACTGTTGGGGATGTTGAAATGCCTATATGTATCCTTGGGGACCCAGCCTACCCCTTAATGCCATGGCTCATGAAGCCGTACACAGGCAGCCTGGACAGTGGTCAGGAGCTGTTCAACTACAGGCTGAGCAAGTGCAGAATGGTGGTAGAATGTGCATTTGGACGTTTAAAGGCGCGCTGGCGCAGTTTATTGACTCGCTTAGACCTCAGCGAAACCAATATTCCCACTGTTATTACTGCTTGCTGTGTGCTCCACAATATCTGTGAGAGTAAGGGGGAGACGTTTATGGCGGGGTGGGAGGTTGAGGCAAATCGCCTGGCTGCTGGTTACGCGCAGCCAGACACCAGGGCGGTTAGAAGAGCACAGGAGGGCGCGGTACGCATCAGAGAAGCTTTGAAAAACAGTTTCATGACTGGCCAGGCTACAGTGTGAAAGTTCTGTTTGTTTCTCCTTGATGAACCCCCCCGCCCCTTGGTTCACTCTACTTCCCTGTAAGCTAACCACCCTCCCCTCCTCCCTTTAATCATTGCTTGCAGAGCCAATAAAGTCATTGCTGCTTCACAGTCATGCATTCGTTATTCATTCATCACACAAATAGGGGGATGACTACCAAGGTATCCCAGGAGGGGTGGTGGAGGAGGGAAGGAAAATGCCACACAGCACTTTAAGCACAGCACTTTAAAAGTTTACAACTTTAAAATTTATTGAATGACAGCCTTCTTTTTTTTGGGCAATCCTCTGTGGGGGAGTGGCTGGTTGGCCGGAGGCCTCCCCACCGTGTTCTTGGGCGTCTGGGTGTGGAGGCTATGGAACTTGGGGAGGAGGGCGGTTGGTTACAGAGGGGCTGCAGTGGCAGTCTGTGCTCCAGCTGCCTTTGCTGCAGCTCAACCATACACTGGAGCATACTGGTTTGGTCCTGCAGCAGCCTCAGCATTGAATCCTGCCTCCTCTCATCACGCTGCCGCCACCTTTGAGCTTCAGCCCTGTCTTCAGCCCGCCACTTACTCTCTTCAGCCCGCCACTTACTCTCTTCAGCCCTCCACCTCTCCTCCCGGTCATTTTGTGCTTTCCTGCACTCTGACATTATTTGCCTCCACGCATTCGTCTGTGCTCTGTCAGTGTGGGAGGACAGCATGAGCTCGGAGAACATTTCATCGCGAGTGCGTTTTTTTTTCTTTCTAAGCTTCACTAGCCTCTGGGAAGGAGAAGATCCTGTGATCATTGAAACACATGCAGCTGGTGGAGAAAAAAAAAGGGACAGCGGTATTTAAAAAGACACATTTTATAAAACAGTGGCTACACTCTTTCAGGGTAAACCTTGAAAGTTAACATTACATACATAGCACATGTGCTTTCGTTACAAGGTCGCATTTTGCCTCCTCCCACCGCGTGAACGGATTTTGGTTGAATGCCAGCAAACATACACTGCAATGCTTTGTTCTACAGTGATTCCCCAGTACGTGTTGCTGGCCTGGAGTGGTAAAGTGTCCTACCATGAAGGACGAAATAAGGCTGCCCTCCCCAGAAACCTTTTGCAAAGGCAGAACCGCAAATGCCAGGGCAAAGTAATCCTTTCACATGCTTGCTTTTAAACCATGTATAGCATTTTAAAAGGTACACTCACCAGAGGTCCCTTCTCCGCCTGCTGAGTCCAGGAGGCAGCCTTGGGTGGGTTCGGGGGGTACTGGCTCCAGGTCTAGGGTGAGAAACAGTTCCTGGCTGTCGGGAAAACCGGTTTCTCCGCTTGCTTGCTGTGAGCTATCTACAACCTCCTCATCATCATCTTCTTCGTCCCCAAAACCTACTTCTGTATTGCCTCCATCTCCATTGAAGGAGTCAAACAACACGGCTGGGGTAGTGGTGGCTGAACCCCCTAAAATGGCATGCAGCTCATCATAGAAGCGGCATGTTTGGGGCTCTGACCCAGAGCGGCCGTTCGCCTCTCTGGTTTTCTGGTAGGCTTGCCTCAGCTCCTTCAGTTTCACGCGGCACTGCTTCGGGTCCCTGTTATGGCCTCTGTCCTTCATGCCCTGGGAGATTTTCAGAAAGGTTTTGGCATTTCGAAAACTGGAACGGAGTTCTGATAGCACGGATTCCTCTCCCCAAACAGCGATCAGATCCCGTACCTCCCGTTCAGTCCATGCTGGAGCTCTTTTGCGATTCTGGGACTCCATCATGGTCACCTCTGCTGATGAGCTCTGCATGGTCACCTGCAGCTTGCCACGCTGGCCAAACAGGAAATGAGATTCAAAAGTTCGCGGTTCTTTTCCTGTCTACCTGGCCAGTGCATCTGAGTTGAGAGCGCTGTCCAGAGCGGTCAGAATGGAGCACTCTGGGATAGCTCCCGGAGGCCAATACCATCGAATTGTGTCCACAGTACCCCAAATTCGAGCCGGCAACGTCGATTTAAGCGCTAATCCACTTGTCAGGGGTGGAGTAAGGAAATCGATTTTAAGAGCCCTTTAAGTCGAAATAAAGGGCTTCATTGTGTGGACGGGTGCAGGTTTAAATCGATTTAACGCTGCTAAATTCGATCTAAAGTCCTAGTGTAGACCAGGGCTCAGTATCATTTGCATTGTTTGTAGTGCTGTTTCTCAGAAAAGGCTTCAGTGGGTTAGCGTTCATCCTAGGGTAGTACTTCTGTTACTTCATTGCCTTCACCCAGAGCTCATACTCTTTATTGTGATTTACTATCTTGGATATCAGAAGAGACTCCTTTCTTTGTGGTCATTAAAGATTTAAGCCTTTTAGAAACTCCTTAGCATTTGTTAGGAAAGGGTCCTAATTCCACAAGTGAGTATTGGCAATTTGACTGGCTGCTATTAAATAGTCAGAATTTGCATACAGTTACCAGTTCCACAGAGTGATATCTGAGATACCATCATTTATGCTGAAGTTTAGAGTTTGAAAAATAAGTTAGGTTGCGTGATATATATATATATATATTGACTTTAACACTGAGAACACTATAGAATTAGCTCTGGCTAATATTTGTTGAGCTCCTTGGGCATATTTTAGGCTAATGCATTAGACTGTGGCTAATGTAGGCTGCTTGTTGTATGTACAAATCCCCACTCTTCCGCAAAATTTTGAAATCTCTCAAGTATATATTGTGGTACATTGTCAGAAATGAGCTCATCAGAGTCTGGGTCTGGCAAAGATTCTTTTGTTTTGATTTACATTGGTGCTTGCCAAATGGCAATATTTTGTAATTTAGCTAGTTAATTAAAACTCAACTATAATAATGTGCTGTCAGCTCCTTTGTGCTCAGATCAAACAGTTGCTGAGTTTGGTGCCCCAGGAACTAACATGGGTTAGAATTTTGTCTGTGGTACTTAGTGCAAACATGACATGTCCTGAACCTCACTTGTACTGGCAAAAAGAAAAGGAGTACTTGTGGCACCTTAGAGACTAACAAATTTATTTGAGCATAAGCTTTCGTGAGCTACAGCTCACTTCATCGATGCATCCGATGAAGTGAGCTGTAGCTCATGAAACCTTATGCTCAAATAAATTTATTAGTCTCTAAGATGCCACAAGTACTCCTTTTCTTTTTGCAAATACAGACTAACACAGATGCTACTCTGTCACTTGTACTGGGACATTTGTTAGGACAGAAATTGTCCCTAGATATAACATGGCATACCACCATTCCAAGATGTGCTTAGGACAGAATGACTACATCAATATCCTAGACAAACCTCACAGAATTAAAATAAACTTTTATTGAATTAAGTTGAACCTTACTGAATTAGGTTTAATACCTTTGGGATCCATGGTATTAAAATGCAGTTGTTTGTGTATTATGGTAGCGTTGTATGTAACTTTTCTAAGAACTTGACTACTGTAACTGTGAGGAAATTCAAAGAATTGTTTGGGATATGTGTGAAGTGGATTTCCTAGGAGGCACCTGGGAGGCCTTTTCAAGCTACACCCAGGGGAGAGACCCATTGTCTACTTACCGCTCGAAACTCCAGATCAAAGACTCCCTGAACTGTATAAAGTATGGACCAAACTTTTCATGAGTGTACTAGTTCTGAGCAGAGGTTCTGTTAAGAACCTGTGATCACAAAAGAGAACCCTTGACAGGATGGGGGGAGTTGGAAAGACTCACCTGCCAGAATCATTGTTGACGACAGTTGAATTGATTTCTGGTAAGCTTATTAGTATGTGTGTAGGGTCTTTTATTATTTTAATGTTTCCTCTACAGGGCCTTTACCTTATGAATAAAATAGGCTTGTATAGGAAGTGCTGTGTGGTACCTTATAAGTGTGGGCAATCAGTGTTAACCCCCTGAAGAGAAAGTAAGCAGGCCTGCTTAGGCAGAGTCTCTTGCTGGGATGTTGTTCGTCCTTTGAGTTCGAAGATGACCAGATCACTGATTAGTTTGGTTTCTGTAAACTCTTGAGTAGCTGATCAGGCCAGTTAGAGCTTTGAACTGTCTGTGGCACACCGAACAAGAAATGCCGCTATGGGTAACTTGATTAACAGCAGACTTGCTGCTGCTGTGAGATTTATGCTGCTGGCTCTTCTGCTCTGCCTTAGCAGTTCTCCTCTGCTCACAGACTGTAGTTCTAGTATGGATGAGACTTCTCCAAGTAGAATGGTTAAGTGAGATCTTGACAAAACTCAGGCTCAATGTTGAAACACCTCAAGGATAACTTGAGGAAGACTTTGAATCGTTTCTTCTGGCCTCCCTGAGAGCACTTTCCCTCCTTTAACTCACCATAAAGGATCTTTGGCAGGTGCTCATCTAACATTCTGATGACATGACCTGTCCGTCTCATCTCTGATTTCATCAACAGAGTATGGATGCTTGGAATACCTGCCTGTGTGAGAACTTCAGTATCTGGAACCTTGTCTTGCCATCGTATCCTTATCAGTTTCCTCGGACAGCCCATGTGAAAGTGATTCAGCTTCATAACATGGTGTCTGTGCACTGTCCAGGTTTCGCATGCATACATCAAAACTGGCAACATGCTGGCTTTGTAGACCTTCAGTTTTGTTTGTTAACTAATGCCTCTGTGCCACATTTGCACATAGTCTGCCAAAGGCCACACTTGCTTTGGCAATTCTGCCATTGGTTTCCATCATTGATGTGAACTGCATGTGACAGTGTACTGCTGAGGTAGGTGAACTTGCCCACTGCCTGGAGGCTAGGACTATAACAGGGATTAAAAGAGAAATAGATAACCTCCATGAATTTAAGTCCATTAACAGCTACTAGCCAGGATGGGTAAGGAATGGTGTCCCTAGCCTCTGGTTGTCAGAGGGTGGAGATGGATGGCAGGAGAGAGATCACTTGATCATTACCTGTTAGGTTCACTCCCTCTGGGGCACCTGGCATTGGCCGCTGTCGGCAGACAGGATACTGGGCTGGATGGACCTTTGGTCTGATCCAGTATGGCCATTCTCATGCTCTTATGAGGGTTTGGCCATTCATTGTGATAGTAGGTTTTATGTAAGGCTGGTACATAACTTCTGCTTCCTGATGTTGATTGTGAGACCCAAATTGTCACTAGCTGAAGAGAAATAGACTCAGATTTGGCATTCAGGGAACAGTCATCAGCAAACAGATCAGTGCAGCATTCATGAACAGTCACTTCCTGTACCTTCGTCTTTGCCTATAGACTCCTCAGATTGAAAAGCTTGCTGTCAGTCCAGTATCTGATGCCAATCCCAGTGTCACAGTCACAAAAGGCATGTGGAAGCATAGCATAAACACCATACTGAAGAGTGTTGGGGCCAAACACACAGCTCTGCTTGACTCCAGTGGTGACTGGGACTCAGATGGTTCAGATGACTCAACTTCATCAATAACATGTGCAAGCATGCCATCATGGAATTGCCAAGTTGTAATGAATTTCCCAGGGCAACTGAATTTTGCCATGATCTTCCAAAGGCCCTCCCGACTGACCATATCAAATCCTTTTGTCAGATCAATGAAAGTCACATGCAGGTTTGAGTTCTGTTCCTGGCATTTCTCCTGAAGTTGATGAGCTGCAAACACCATATCTATTGTCCTGCGTCCTTTCCTGAAGCCACACTGACTCTCAGGCAGGAGCCCTTGTTCAATGTGTGGCACAAGGTGATTCAGCAGAATTCTGGTGAGAATTTTGTCAGCTATTGACAACAAGCAGATGTCCTGTTAGTTTTTGCAGGATTTTGTGTTACTTTTCCACTTGTACAAGTGGACAATGGATGCATCTTTGTACTCTTGCAGTATAGTTCCTCAAGTCCACATTGACTGGAAAAATTCAGTCAGTTTTAGAGCCATGTACAAGCCTCCAGCCTTATAGACTTCTGCTGGTAATCTGCTCCAGATGCATTTGACAGCAGGTCAATTGCTTTTGTAGTTTCAGTCAGCATATGGGGATCAGCAAGAGATGTTGATATCCATCTGGGACAGTCAATCAATTGCCTCATCGTTAATAATGAGTGTTAATTGAGAATGTTAAAGTTTTTTCTGTCCACCTTTGCAATATCTTTATCAATGAGCAGTGTGGTGCTGTTGGAACTCACTATTGGAGATGTTCCTGATTACCAAGGCCCATAGATTGTCCTCAAAGCATCATAGAAGTTCATCATATCATTCCTGTCTGTACAGGACTGAATCTCATCTGCCTTGTTGCTCAGCCATGAATTTTGCATCTCTCTAAGTTTGCATCAGACAATCCTATTGATCTTGTTGAAGGCTGCCTTCTTAGATTTTGAAGTGCTGTCTCCTACACAGGCCTTATGGAGCTGATGTTTCTCATTCAATAGTCTCCCTATGTCAATATCATTTTCATCAAACCAATCTTGATCTTTATGTGTGATGGAACCGAGAGCGTTGGACGCAACCGAGTACACAGAGTCTCTAAAGAATGCCCAGTTTTCCTCAGTATTATTAGAGCTCACGTCACTTGTTGCAAGTTGGTTGCACAGTTCTTCAACAAAAGCCTGATTTACATTCTCCTGTTTCAATCTGGAGATATTGAGCTTTTTGGGAGCTTTTTCTACCTTGTGGTGGTCTACTAGCATGTATATGGATAATCAGCTTGGAGACTATAAGCCTATGATCAGTGCAGCATTCTGCACTTCTCATGGCTTTGTCATGCTAACATCCTGTTTTTCTCTTCTCCTGATGATGAAATAGTCAATGAGATGCCAGTGCTTGGAGCGCGGATGCCTCCAAGACATCTTGTTACCGTTTGTCCAGGGGAAGACTGTGATAACAAGGAGGTCATGTTCGGCGCATTTCCTCAGCAGGAGGAGCCCGTTGCTATTGCATTTCCCAAGGCCATTTTTTCCCTCAACACGTGGCCATGCCTGGTAATCTGCACCGACTCTAGCATTGAAGTCACCAAGGATGATGAGCTTGTCTGCCTTCAGCACTTCTGTGATAAGGGACCCCAGGTCTTCATAAAATTTGTCCTAAATACATCTGGGTTGGTCATGGTGGGTGCATAGGCGCTGATGATAGGTGCAAATCTTTTCACAAATAGTGGGAGACTCATTAGCATTAGACTATCGTTCACATTCGTTGGGAAATGTGAAAGCGTACTAACTAGCTGTGTGTTTGATGGCAAACCCAGCTCCTTTTTCAGTAAGTTGTCCTTCAGCTAGGCGAGTTTCACTCTGGGCCACACTCTGGATGTAACATCTGGACAGTTCTCTACCAACTAGAGCTGTTCTTTCTGGTCTATCTCCTGTTGTGCATTCCATTAATGGGCACACATTCCAAGCACCAATGGTGAGCGTTATCACCTTTTTGTCTTTTTTTAAACTATTTGTCTTTTCATGTGTGGTTTTTTTGTTTGTTTGGTTGGTTTTTTTTCCCCCTACTGCTGTAGTGGGATCCCTATCAGCCACGGTATGCTGACCAGGGTTAAGGTGAAGCAGACAATGTTTTGGGCACCTTTTGTAGCCCCTTCCTCATACTATGAAAGTGAGCAGTGTGATCCTAAATAGGACTGCTCAATCACCCAGGGGCTGCCAAATTCCACTGCTGCTTCAATCAAGTGAAAAGCGACCCTATACCCTTAGCCGCCTGTGTGCAGCTCTGCAGCCACAGATCCCAGTGTATCCACACCTGCTGCATTGCTGCTCACTCATCGCCACAGGACTTGAGTGGGGATGAATAGTTGATGTCATGACTAGAGCATGAATTGGATTTAAGTGAGGTGAAGTTGTGCAGAGTCACCGTCACTTTCTCATCCAGGCCTGTCTGAATCCAGTGGCAAGATGTCGAGACATCTGGAGACAAGATCTGGGTGCAGTGGAAGGCCATCAGGACCTACTGTACCCAAAATGATGCCCTAGGCTGTCCACACAGCTCTTACCATCCACCTTCACAGCGGGGGAGATAAGCATATCTGCTTGACCACCTGATCCACCAGAGAAGACTTTCCAGAGGGAGCCAGGTGTAACTGTCCACTTTGGTCAGTGTAACCATTCACTGTTACTTACAGTAGCAGGCATAGCCTGACCTGCCTTGAGAAGTTTGGACTTTCCTTCAACTAGAACATCACCTCAGACCTGTTCCCTAAGGGTCGCCCAGTAGGAGTAGAAGGCTCTGGAGGACGTAGTTCTGAGGGTCATTGGGGGATACAAGCCTCTCCGCCACAACAAGGTAACGGTTCAAGGAGGGGGTTGCTGGGATATCACAGTATAGACAGCGGAGAGTGCAACCTGGAAAAACCAGTCAGAAGGGAATAAGAGGTGATGGTAGGGGAGATGGAAGCCTTGAGTGGGTACCTGTTGTTGGACCATAGAGGGGGAATACAGGTGCAGTTGCTGTGAACTGTGACAGCATATAGAAACTATATTATTTTCTCCTTTTAACACCAGTGAATTTCTTGGAATGCTTGCCATCATCACATCTCAGCAAAGCCAGAAATCCTATTTAATAACTTTCCTTCCAAGCCTTCCTTATTACCTAGATAACCATCATTTTCTTTGTAACTTAAACCTGTAACCTAGGGTTTATCTTCAGCTCCTTCCTTTTCTTCTCTGTTCACATCCAGGGCCTGGCCAAGTATTGTTGGCTCTTCCTCCACAACATTCCAAAGAATCAACTGATGAATCTTTCATGTTCACCTATCTCATCTTCTGTCTTGACTACTGCAATCTCTTCTTCTTGGGTCTTTAAGACATCACCTCCCCCACACCGGTCTGTCCAAAATTCTGTTGCCAAAATATTATTTCTTGTCAATCACTTCAGCTATGTCACTGACGTCCTTACTTTCAATGTGCTACATTATATGGCCCTTGACTTACATCTTGTATGTGGTCTCATTTACACATCCCTCCCACCCTTTGCTCCATTTACAGTGATGCCAGGCTTAATATCCCCTTTGTCTCCTTTCCTCCTCCTTAGGATTGCTCTCTGAAAGGAGGCTAATTAAATAGGCTTCTTGGCTGTTTTACACTGTGGGAGAGGTATAGCACATCTGAAGTGGGGCCTGAGGATATGGCACGGAGCATCTAACAGGGTGTACATAGTTACTTAAGAGTCTCAGAAATAGGAGGCCTATAAGAGATGCAGTGGGTCAGCTAAACTACTAGGGAGTAAAGAGAGCAATCGAGGAAGAGAGACTAAAGGACTTATTTTCATCGCTCTTTGCCCAGAGGTACTCTCTATGGAGGATAATAAAGGTGCACTCTTGTCAGCCACTGAGGTATCAAAAAGCTCTTGTAACAAACTGATTATTTAAATTGCAATAAGTTACTGGGACCATATGGTATTTGTTCCAAGGAATTTAGTGGGTGAGCTATAAATATATATGTGTAATCTTTCATTTAGAAAAATGACTACTGGATAGTAACAAATGTACAAATCTTATCAAAGACCCTAGGGCTGATCCTAAGAACTACAGATCAATGAGCTCTGTTTTTCTACCACGTAAACTACTTAAAAAGTAATTTAAATATGGAGTTGAAAACACCTAGATGAGCATGATTGTAACAGGGTGGCTAAGATCTTTTCCTGACCTTTGTGTTAGCGGATGCTATAAAGCTTGCAGATGCATGCTGATTATGCCCTGTTGACTCATTCTGGCACATGGAGATCCATTAATCCACTCCAGATATAAGGGAAAGTCAGTGCGGCCCCTCTTGTCAGAGGAATCTAGGCTGTGGGGTTGAGGAGTCCTAAAGGAGAACTACAGGACCAGCCAAGCCTGAGGACAGAGTTTGTTTTGTATTAAACAGTCAACAGACCAAACCCCAGGAAGGGGCTGTGTCTGAACCTATATGGCCCATGTTGACTCTTCAGAAGTAGGATGGAACTTTCTTTCTCCTACAGGTATGATAGGAATAAATTCGGTTTCTGTAAGGGAAAATTGTCTTTCCAGCCTTTTGCAATCCATTGTGGGAAACTATGACAGTGGCTAAAATCGAACAAATTAGATGAATGTTTAATAAATATATGTTTCTTATGCATTTATTTTTTGCCAGGTCTTCTCTTCTTTTAAGTGAGTGTTATACTGTTTTTGCTTTTATAAAGTAAATATTTCAGAGAAATGTTTACAGAAGACACCAAAATAAAACAAATTTTCAAACAGAAATAATGCATTATTACAGGAATAGAATATAACCTTATAGTGAACTGCTATTTGTTGAACAAAGTTAATCAAACATTATAAAACCTGGATGTAGGAACATGTGAGGGCGAGCCAAAATGCTTCTATGTATGAGCTTCATGTTGGCAGAGATACTAACGTTAGGCTCTTTGGATTCTCAGTTGAAATGGTATCCAGTTATGAAACATACAGTTTGCAAGGGTAGGGTCACAGGCTGGGATGCTGTGTTATAAGCAAGGCTACGATTTTGCACAGACATTTGTAGTAAAAGTCCTGGACAGGCCACAGGCAATTAACAAAAATTTATGGATGCCGTGACCTGTCCCTGACTTTTACTAAAAATGTTGCCATGACAAAACAGGGAGGGAGGCGGGTTAAGCACCCTGCCCTGCTGTGGCTGGGAGCTGCGGCCTCTGCTCCAAAGCTGGGAGGACCCCCACCTATGGCAGCTGGGGAGCTGCGGGGATCCACCGCTGCACGGGGACTGGGGAGCTCTGGGGGATTCCCCTACCCCCCCAGCAGGGAAGCTGCAGGGGTTCCCCTGCCACTTGCGGTGGCTAGGGAGCTGCAGGGGTCCCCCTCATCGGCAGCTGAGGAGCTGCAAAAGATCCCCCCGTTGCCCATAGAGGCTAGGGAGCTGCGGGGGGATTTCCCCCCCCCGCCTGCGTGGGCTGGGGAGCTGCGGGGGGATTTCCCCCCCCCGCTCACAGGGACTGGGGAGCTCTGGGGTATTCCCCCCTCCGGCAGCAGCAGCTGAGGAGCTGCCAGGGATCCCCCAACACCCATGGGGACTGGGGAGCTCTGGGGACCACTGGACCTGTGGCAGCTGGGGAGCTGCAGGGGACCCCAGCCACTCCAGGCGGCAGGGGTACTCCATAGCTCCCGGACACAAGGCAGCTCCCAGCCACTATGGGCTGAAGTCACAGAGGCCTGCAGCCAAATCGTAGCCTTAGTTATAAGCATAGGCCACAGAAGATGGTCAAGTTCAGGATCCTGACACAAGGAAGAAAGGAAAGCAGCAGAATACGGACCCTGGACTTCAGAAAAACAGACTTTGACTCCCTCAGGGAGCTGATGGGCAAGATCCCCTGGGAGAATAACATGAGGGGGAAAGGAGTCCAGGAGAGCTGGCTGTATTTTAAAGAATCCTTATTGAGGTTACAGGGACAAACCATCCCGATGTGTAGAAAGAATAGTAAATAGGGCACGCGACCGGCTTGGCTTAACAGTGAAATCCTTGCTGATCTTAAATATAAAAAAGAAGCTTAGAAGAAGTGGAAGATTGGACAAATGACCAGGTATGAGTATAAAAATGTTGCTCAGGCATGCAGGAGTGAAATCAGGAAGGCCAAATCACATCTGGAGTTGCAGCTAGCAAGAGATGTGAAGAGTAACAAGAAGGGTTTCTTCAGGTATGTTAGCACAAGAAGAAAGTCAAGGAAAGTGTGGGCCCCTTACTGAATGAGGGAGGCAACCTAGTGACAAAGGATGTGGAAAAAGCTAATGTACTCAATGCTTTTTTTGCCTCTGTCTTCACGACCAAGGTCAGCTCCCATACTACTGCACTGGGCAGCACACCATGGGGAGGAGGTGACAAGAACTCTGTGGAGAAAGAAGTGGTTTGGGACTATTTAGAAAAGCTGGACGTGCACAAGTCCATGGGCCGGATGCGTTGCATCCGAGAGTGCTAAAGGATTTGGCAGATGTGATTGCAGAGCCATTGGCCATTATCTTTGAAAACTCATGGCGATCGGGGGAGGTCCCAGATGACTGGAAAAAGGCTAATGTAGTGCCCATCTTTTAAAAAGGGAAGGAGGAGGATCCTGGGAACTACATGCCAATCAGCCTCACCTCAGTCCCTGGAAAAATCATGGAGCAGGTCCTCAAGGAATCAATTCTGAAGCACTTAGAGGAGAGGAAAGTGATCAGGAACAGTCAGCATGGATTCACCAAGGGCAAGTCATGCCTGACTAATCTAATTGCCTTCTATGACAAGATAACTGGCTCTGTGGATGAAGGGAAAGCAGTGGACGTGTTGTTCCTCGACTTTAGCAAAGCTTTTGACATGGTCTCCCACAGTATTCTTGCCAGCAAGTTAAAGAAGTATGGGCTGGATGAATGGACTATAAGGTGGATAGAAAGCTGGCTAGATTGTCGGGCTCAACGGGTAGAGACCAATGGGTCCATGTCTAGTTGGCAGCTGGTATCAAGTGGAGTGCCCCAAGGGTCGGTCCTGGGGCCGGTTTTGTTCAATATCTTCATAAATGATCTGGAGGATGATGTGGATTGCACCCTCAGCAAGTTTGCAGATGACACTAAACTGGGAGGAGAGGTAAATACGCTGGAGGGTCGGGATAGGATACAGAGGGACCTAGACAAATTGGAGGATTGGGCCAAAAGAAATCTGATGAGGTTCAATAAGGATAAGTGCAGGGTCCTGCACTTAGGACGGAAGAATCCAATGCACCGCTACAGACTAGGGACCGAATGGCTCGGCAGCAGTTCTGCAGAAAAGGACCTAGGGGTTACAGTGGACGAGAAGCTGGATATGAGTCAACAGTGTGCCCTTGTTGCCAAGAAGGCCAATGGCATTTTGGGATGTATAAATAGGGGCATTGCCAGCAGATCGAGGGACGTGATCGTTCCCCTCTATTCGACACTGGTGAGGCCTCATCTGGAGTACTGTGTCCAGTTTTGGGCCCCACACTACAAGAAGGATGTGGAAAAATTGGAAAGAGTCCAGCGGAGGGCAACAAAAATGATTAGGGGACTGGAACACATGACTTATGAGGAGAGGCTGAGGGAACTGGGGATGTTTAGTCTACGGAAGAGAAGAATGAGGGGGGATTTGATAGCTGCTTTCAACTACCTGAAAGGGGGTTCCAAAGAGGATGGTTCTAGACTGTTCTCAGTGGTAGCAGATGACAGAACAAGGAGTAATGGTCTCAAGTTGCAGTGGGGGAGATTTAGGTTGGATATTAGGAAAAACTTTTTCACTAGGAGGGTGGTGAAACACTGGAATGCGTTACCTAGGGAGGTGGTGGAATCTCCTTCCTTAGAAGTTTTTAAGGTCAGGCTTGACAAAGCCCTGGCTGGGATGATTTAATTGGGGATCGGTCCTGCTTTGAGCAGGGGGTTGGACTAGATGACCTCCTGAGGTCCCTTCCAACCCTGATATTCTATGATTCTATTCTATGATTCTAATAGGATGAAATTTAATAGTGAAAAGTGCAAGGTCATGCATTTAGGGATTAATAGCAAGAATTTTAGTTATAAACTGGGGACGCATCACTTGGAGGTAACAGAGGAGGAGAAGGACCTCTGAGTATTGGTTGATCACAGGATGACTATGAGCCGCCAACGTGATATGTCCATGAAAAAAGCGAATGCGGTCTTGGGATGGTTTCACCCCCCAAGTACCCTGGGCCAGTCTGGCTCTCGAAAAGTCATTTACCACTGGAAACCAGTTCTCAAGTCCAAAAGGAATAATTTTCTCTAAATCCACCAGTTAATACTAGGGAGAAAACTGAAAGGTAACCGATAAAGACATTGTGGAGAAGCTGAAGGACTTTTTTGTTTTTGCACCAGTCTTCTCCTCTGATCAAGTGTGTGTGTGTGTGCCCATTTTTAGATAGGGATTGCCCTTAAGATACTCTAAATAATGTTTCTTCAGTATTTGCAGTATTCTTTACTGTAAGTAAGTAGAAGTATATATAATTTTGAAAATACTGAGATAACTTTATTTGTTGAAGGCAAAACTGGCAAGTTTGAGTGGTGCATGTATATGTGTAAAATTATAACCAACTCCACCACTTCATGTCACTGGATGTTGTTAGACCAGTAGCATGCTGAAAGTACCTCAAACATGGAGGCAAGCACTGAACATGATCCAAGCACTAGACTGCAGAATCTATCCCCTTCTGGGTGCCTCGTAGACTTTATTAGGGTTAGCTGGAAGAGAGAGCATGCAAATGCCCAAGGTGCATCTTTTGACAAAAGTAAAATAGAACATTTTCAAACTATGCCCCAAAGTGCCCAAAAGGAGGGGTTTAAGATTAGTCCTTCAAGGTTTCTTGAGGTCTAGTCCCCAAGCTGCCTTGAAATCCACCTGCTTCTTTAGGACCTTGGTCTTCCTGGTTTTGGTCCCCATCTCTTATGCCTGCTTTCATCTGGTGATCATGTGTCTCTGTCCTCCCTGCTCTTCTTCAGTTCCTGCTGGCCCAGTTCCCTAGGCCACTGCCCAGAGCACTCCTTATCCTCCGCATTAACTGCTGCTAACCTCAGTAGTTACCCTGCGCCTCTTCCTGCCCCACCATGTGACTCAACAGTAGCCTGCCTTTTGAGCACTCTTCCTTTCTCAGCCCTGCTCTAGGTCAGCTTCTGTCTCCTTTCCAAGATGAGGGAGATAACAGTAATGAGCCAACAGTTTATATACACCATTATGAATTCCCGTCTAAACAAAGACCATTCACAGAATATGCCATTGTCAGGATTTTCTTTCTGCAAACATCATAAAAATCCAAAACCCATATATTTCTGCTCAGCCCAAGAAAGCAAGACCTTGGCCCAGATTTCTTTAAAATGGATGCCTAAAGTTAGGTGACTAAGTAAGTGGCCTAATTTTTGAAAGTGCTGAGTACTCAGCTAATCAAGAGGAGATGCATGCATATGTATTTGATCAAAGGGTTGATAAGCCTGCAGATGTTAATATGTTAAAATATTTTAGAGGTTTTTTTAAAAAGCATTTAGGGCTGAAATTTCAGAACTCTGTGCTTAAACTGTAGCTTCAGAAGATGAGCAAGAACATACACACATTCTTTCATGTGTGTTACTGTTTTCTCAATTACATTCTGTGCAGATATATGTATTTGTGTGCATATATTCTGTGTGTACTACTTCAGCACAAAAGTGTGGCACTTAGTCCTTGATCTCACCAGCCCTTTTTACACTTACATAGCTGGGAGTTCAAGGTTGTTGTGTTCCAACAAAGTATGTGTGGCTCCTCTGCCTTACTGCAACAGTGCTCAGAGCTAGATCAGCCAGCCAGGGGTAGATGCCATGGGGAGCCAGGACATGGGGCTGTTGAGCTGGCTATTCTTTGGAATTCCCTGAAAGCCCCAGCTAGCTCTTTAAGCCAGCTTTCTGGCTTTTTTCCACTGTCAGAACAGTGCAAAAAGCTGAAGAAAACCAGCTCCATGTGCAGTGTGTGTAACTCTTGTCAAAGGAAAATAAGTTTCAAGCCTGTTTTGCTTAAGCTCTCTCAAGACCATAATGATGAAAAATGGTTTGAAAATGTTTGAGAAGACATGGGTTGTAGTATGATCCTCACCGTGTAAATGAAGTGCTTGGCTACATGTTTCTTTGTAGTATGTATTAGCAACTTAATGGTCACACTTTGAGTTAGGATTGGGTTCCTTTGTGCTCCTCTTGCCTATACTGTATATGCATTATTTAGTATCTGCACTGTGCAAGGTGTTTCTAGCAAACAATGCAAGATTTCCTTTTCTGTTTCCAACATATGGGCCAGATTATCCCGGCTTTGCTGACACTGAATAGTACTGGACTCTGCATGAATACCCATTCATTTAATTGAAACTACTCACAAAGCAATGGACTAATATGTAGAATGGTGGCAGAATATAGTCTGATGGGGTGGGTGTTAAAACGAATAAAGGAATAAAGGCCAGATTGTGCTCTCTATACCCAACATTGGTAAGAAACTATTCACATAGATATTCCCATTGAAGTCAAAGGGATGAATTAGGTAAGTAGCTTCTCATTTATGAGTGTAAGAGGGTCACAATCAGGCCCTAAATGAGCATCTACACAAAGCTAAACTCAGTGATTTGAAACAGTTATAATTTCAGCTCCAAAGCTTTTTTTTAAGTGTCTTTGGGCAATGACTTTTTCACTGATAAGGTTCAACAGCTGAAATTCTGAGGTTATTTCATTTCTTTCTCTAGTCAGGTGAAAAGGTTACTCTCAAATTAATCAAACTTATTATGTGCCCATTGCCGTGGCCTCTAGGCACATCCAGAGCAAAGTATTGTCGAGAAATTCCCACACTGGGCAGCAGCAATCATCTAATCCATCAGATGGAAGAAACCACCATCATGTTATGACAGGTCAAACAAATGTAGAAAAGCTCAGCCTTAGATCTTACCCTGATGGCAAGAGGAGGCAAAATGGTAAGGTACGTTCTACAGTCGGGGACCCTCCAGTTTTCAAGAATTCAAGTGTAGAGACCATTGAAAGGAGTGTCTCAGGTGATTTCAGCCATTGTCACGGTTCATAGGGAAAGATGTGGCTTCTTAGATCTTCTATGAGATGCACTTTGTTGCAGTAGTTAAAAAGCTATATGCTATTAAGTTGTTGGTTTCTCTTTATTCAGGAATATAATTGTTTAAGATTACAAAATCCCTTTGAAAGACAATACTGATTCTTGGGCATCAAGAGAATAGGATGAAAGTGAGAACTCCACTTGAAAGTAAAACTCACAACCTTAGCAATGGTCTTTTAAAGTAGATGCATTTTATTTAACTATTTTATTCAGTTAAACACGAAGTGCCAACATCTCCAGACCCTGACATACTTGTTTTCTAATCATTTGTTGCGGGTATGGACAAGTCTTCTTTGTATCTTTGCAGAGTTCATGTTAAGATCTAATTTGTTTTCATTCCCTTTGTGTTTCCAAGGAAACTGAAACAGTGCAGGTTAATATTTGTTTACTTAACAGCTGGGAATATCATGTTTAGTAGCAAAGCACATCGTGTGCCCTTGTTGCTGGTTTTTGTTTTTGTTTTACAAGCATGACCAAAGTTTTTGGTAAAAGAGAACAGAGTTTAATAGCTATTTCTGATGGAATTCAGAACAGATTCTGTTCAAAGTACAGATTTTCTTCAGAGCAGCTGGTCTCAAGGAACTCCGGCAGAGTATGGTAGATGTGCTACCCTTAAAGAGGTTGTTCCCCTCTTGACTTGGCCAGCTACACTGGCTGATACAAAGGGCTAAGCAGGGAAATGAGGCTCAAGTTGACAGGGAGGGTTGACCTATCTTATGTGATCCTAGCATTCAAGCGAATGCAAGGACCAGATTGTACTTGACCCGTAAAGGTAAACTGCGTGGCTCTGTGTGCACTCTCCTTCTAGTTTCACACCCATGGAGGACCAGGCACAATTCTGCCCTTAGTGTATCATTTACCTCCACGAATAAAAAAGTTAAGACCTTTCAGATTTTAATATTCTTTGATTTTCAGTGAAAACATGTGAAAGGTAATCTGTTATGGTTGTACTTGAAACGCTTCAACCATTTTGTAAGAATCTACGAATCTGAGAGGTTATCAACATGGAAAATACCAGTGGAACCAGTAATGTATCTCAGATCAAAACTTTTTAACTATATAAGCCTGTAGTACTGTACACTAGAGAAACAAAACTTACTTGAATACACTAACATGTCTACTACAAGTTATTTGCAGGCCATCTTTGGGATTGGCAAGTCATGTTATCTAGGTAAAACCACTCTTGACTACACCAGTGCAATAATATGCATTATAAGTCAACTGAGAGGGTGCTACAGTATATGAAAAGCTTCTCCTTAGTAGAAGAACAATTGCAGGAACACAGTGCACATCTGTGGAACAGTTCTATTAAAGAAAGGGAAAAATATTGAATGACAGAAGTGAAAGACAACAGCTGCCAACACTGGCTGAATAAAGGCAAAGTCCCAAGAATCCACTTTGATTTACCCAAGCAAGAGATAAAACTACCTAGAGTACAGTACTACAGATTTTATTTAGAAGCATTTATACTCAGTAAGTCTTGAAACATATTGCAGAGTAATTAGATCCTGGCAATGCAGTGGCAGAGCTGTTGCTGAGTGCATGATGGATGTCACATTCTCACCTGCATAAACAGCTTTTAATGGCCTTGTTAAAGAGGGGATATTGGCAGTGTCACTGAGATTTCTCTTTCCGAAATGTTAGTCTTTAAGTTCCACTTCAACAACCTCCATGCAGAATGAACAAGAATTTTGAATCTCATTCTCAGGATGGCATCTCTCACTTAACTATAGGGCTGGTTGAAAATTTCCAAATTAAACATTTTCACATTAGAAAGTAGAGTTTTGGTCAAAGAAGAAATTTTCCATGGGAAAAGATTGATTTCAGCAAAATGCTCCATTAGAGAAAATTGAAACATTTTGGTTTGTTACCCCATATGGCCCCCTGGAAATCCACAGGCAGCCTTAGCAAAGTAAGTCTATGGAAATATTTGTTAAATCTCTGGAAAAATCTTCAGGGACTTTTTACCCACTTTTATTTACATCATATATTAAGCACACAACTTCTGTTAATGATCTCTTCCTTTTTCTAATAGGAAAAAATACATTTGATGTTATATAGATTCCTACATGGAGCATCGTGAATTGGCTAGTGCTTATCTACAACTGTTCTTGAATGCTTATCAGAACTTTAAGGATGTCTAAAACTAGAAGTATTGTAGTGCATAGTGATAACAGCACACAAGCAGGTCCTGGGGTTGCTCCCTTTAATGCTACTGCATCTTCCATAAATCCTTGTTGTTTGTGCAAATACCTAAGATATGATTTTTTAAAAATCTTGTTAGCTGCAGCTTTAAAAATGTCAACAATCTTCTTTCTCTGATTGTGAGTTGATCATTACTGAGTGTGGTTATATTGCTGCTGTGCTTTAGCATTAAGGTGTCATAGTGTCGTGCTTTATTAAATTGAGACCAATAAAGGTAGATATTGTGAGAGCAGCAAGGGACTCTATATTGATGACTAGGTTGGATATAGTAGTTCAGAAAATCAAACTCCTTCATGCCAAGGATTATCAGATGTGTGAAATAACAAGTTTAGACCATGTATGAGCATCTGGTGAGTCAAATAATATGATGAAGCCATGCTTGGCAAAAGAGAAACACCCAGTGTAACTTACCAAGGGCCACTGTGTTTTCTGACAGCTATGGTGGAGAAAACAGAAGTGAAAACAGCACTAGAAAATATCAGCCTATGTAGGCTGGTCTCTGAAATGGTTGTCAATAGAGCTGTAAATGCAGAGCTGTTGGCACACACTACAGATTCCAAAAAAAGAATGTTTTTCCCCAGAATAAGGTGAGCTGTAATGTTTAATAACAAACTGTGTGGATATAGTCCAGTGAACTTCAACACATCAAGGACAGTGTTCTCAAATAATGTGACCTGCAAAAGATGAGAGTTCAGTTCTGGTTCTGTGGACCTTTGAAGTCAATATATTGAGTATGGAGTAAGTTTGTGTACATGGAAAAGGGTTGTATATTTTGGCTGTGGAATCAGGATTGCTGTTTAACCCCTGCTATAACTATGGTATTACTTATTAATCTGTGTAGCCTTTGATAAGGAGAAGTCTGAGAAGCCGCTGTATGACCTGTGCATGGCAGGCAACATGGTTTTATCTTTTGTTCCTTTCATATAGTCCCAGGTAAAAGATATTTTAAAGAACATGATGATGATGATGATGAAGAAGAATACCAGTTTTTGTATAGTGCTTTTCATCTGGACATCTCAAAGCACTTTACAAAGGTGGTCCGTACAATATCCCCATTTTACAGTTGGAGAAATGGAGGCACAGAGAGATGAAGTGATTTGCCCAAGGTCACCCTAGCTGGGTCAGTGGCAGAGATAGAAGTGGAACTCAGGTTTCCTGAGTCTCAGTTTGGTGCTTCACTGCTGTGAAGAGACGACAGTGTGTGCTGAGACTATCTCCTCATTAAAAATCTCACTCTTGGCTATGGCAGTAGGTTCAAAAAATTTTGTTGTCATTCTGTTTGTTTTTCCCTCCAAAGTCAGGTGGACTATTGAAACTTTGGCCAAAAGCAGAAATATTTATATAGCATGACTTTGTGTTATTATTCTATCCCAAAATGTAGAACAATTATTTACTCAGGCTTTACCTAATTATTTGCCTGAGAAGGTTGTCCCAGTTGAGGTTTCCCTGCAAGTTTTCATTGATCAAAACAGTCCAAAGTTTCTCCTAATCTCTCCAATTTTTAGAAAACAGCTCCAACTGCCAGAGATAAAGTTCAGTTAAACCCCACTTTGTGGGGGATTATTTTTTTGGGTAAATGAATGATGAACAATATTTTTTTATGTTGACACTTGTTATTGACAAAATTCTTAAGACTTTGAGGTGAATGTTTTTGGAATAATTAAGGGAAATTCCCCAAGTCATCTTTGCAAAGACAAATGAAAAATCATTACCCTTTTAACTTTAAAAACAACTCATATTTTTGTTTGTTTACCAGTTGCTTAAATTAGGACACATTCAGTCTGACTGTAAGCAGACCCTATCGTCAATAATTAGCTGTAATTCTTCTGGTGCTGAGTGGTACTAAAGTCTCACTTCAGGTCAGACACTTCGTAATTTTCCATGTGCCACCCAGAAGTTTATGCAAGGTTTATGATTGGGCACTTATACAGTGCTCCTTCATAATTAGTTTTGCCTGTTACTCATTAACTATGCTAAGTATAAAGTTCTAAAAGTATTGAACTACTGGGTAAAGATGATACCTTTATATAAACTCATACTGCCATCATCTCTGTTATGAAACAATGAATTTCTGTGAAAAATATCTCCCTTGGGTATGGTGTTGAAGTAGTTTAATGTTAATGAATCATAAAGGTTCTTCCTATAGTAGACCTTGTGGTGCTAAAAACGTACCACAGTTACATATAAATATCTTCCTTTTGTTTTAAGGTATAAATTTACAAAGGAATGAAGTGCGTAGTTGAACACCTTAGGGAGCCATAAACTATTAAACTGAAGCCTGGAGCTTCGATTCTTTTTCCGCAGGAAAGAGGACTTTTCCTTTGGATTGAGAGTTGGAACAGTAACACACAAGATCAGTTTCAGTGCTTGCATGCATAGGATTCCTATTGTATAAAGAAGGAAAAGAGGGCAGGGGAGGAAATGTTTAAACAACCCTTTTTCTGTTCACAAATAGGTTTGTCTTTTTTTAAATGTTCCCTTGCGTTCTTTTTATTTTCATTTATGTTATTTGTATACTGGCTTTGGGGAGGAGAACAGTGAAGGAATGCTGCTTAAAGATCTAAACTGTTGGTGTAATATTATATCTCATGAATTCAAGAACTAATCTTATGTTCAAGTTTACTAATGGAGGTGTGAAATGGTTCACAATGGGGGATAGCCTTCACTAATATGTAAATCCTATGCACAAAAAGCCAAGTTATATTTAATGGGATTTCCCCATGTTAATCCCACACACATCACTGGAAAATACAACCACTCAGGAAGGGCTAAAATTCAGAGGACTCTGTCTCCCTTATTAAAATTAAGGTTTCAGAGTAACAGCCGTGTTAGTCTGTATTCGCAAAAAGAAAAGGAGTACTTGTGGCACCTTAGAGACTAACCAATTTATTTGAGCATAAGCTTTCGTGAGCTACAGCTCACTTCATCGGATGCATACTGTGGAAAGTGTAGAAGATCTTTTTATACACATAAAGCATGAAAAAATACCTCCTCCCACCCCAGCAGGCTATCATTTGAGCCTTCCCTTAGGCCTGTCAGTACAACATAGTTAAACATTGACCTGACCTGTTTACCGTCACGATCATAAAATATAAAATACTGGCCTGATAGTTATTTTTCACCTACAGTGTGAAGCACAGTAAAGAAAAGGATTTGGGAAAGTTACTACCCTCCAAACTAACTCTTAACAAAACTTGCTTCCTATGTGTTATGGCTTGAAGAAAATGATGTATTCAAAACACAGCCTTAAATGGGGTGCACAGGCAAAGTACACTGGCAAGCAGAATACCTCTGGGGCTAATGAAAAAAGAACAGGAGTACTTGTGGCCCAACTTGATTATCACTACAAAGGGGTTTTTTGTTTGTTTGTTTGTTTTTCCCTGCTCGTAATAACTCACCTTAACTGATCACTCTCATTATAGTGTGTATGGTAACACCCATTGTTTCATGTTCTTTGTGTGTATAAAATCTTCCTACTGTATTTTCCACTGCATGCATCCGATGAAGTGGGCTGTAGCCCACAAAAGCTTATGCTCAAATAAATTTGTTCGTCTCTAAGGTGCCACAAGTACTCCTGTTCTTTTTGCAGATACAGACTAACGCGGCTGCTATTCTGAAATCTGGGGCTAATGGACACAGTTCTTGTAGCCATTAGTTGGGGTTGGTCCTGCTTTGAGCAAGAGGTTGAACTAAATGACCTCCTTGGGTCTCTTCCAATCATAATCTTCTATGATTCTATTTCTCAGAGGTGTAGTGTGCACTTTACCTGCACCAACTGCAGTTATGACCCCTTACTCCTATCCCTTCAGGACTAGTGTCCCAATCCTTGTACTCAGGGAGCATAAGGAGTGGGTGGATGATTGTCCAATGCACGGATGTTCAGAGGGGAAAGTGTTCCTTTTGACCGTAACCCCCTTACGTGCTCACACAAAGCCAGTCATGACCTCCCCTCTGGCCTTTGCTGAAAGGGTGATCAGTTTTTAAACAAGGTAGTAACTCTTTCTTTTTATTGTTTTGGCATATCACAGGCATTAGAGACAGAAACTATTAGGTCTTATTTTAAAAGTGGAGTATCCACTACTTCCTTTGGGAAAATATTCCACATTCATACATTTCACCATGAAGATGTTTTTCCTGATACTTAGTCTACATTTTCGTTTCTTCAATTCATTCCATTACTCTCACTGATACACCTGCAATGTGTACCTAACTAAATAATGACAGGTTTCAGAGTAGCAGCCGTGTTTTGTGTGCTTAAACAGCTCAAATATTTGTACAGTTTTTGTATTCAACTCCCTTAATTATCACATACAAAGAAACCAATTTGTATATGTTCAAATTTCTATGTATTCTCTTACCTTCTCATGATCAGTAATGTATAATTTTATGAGGTCATCTTTCTTTACTAAATTATCATACTTCTTTCCTTTATTGTTCTTGTTAAAGACCTTTTTAAAAATAGAGTTCAGAATCTCAGCCATTCTTGAGTTACCATTAACTATGAATGTTTCACTGTCTCTTCTCAGCTTTCCAACTCCAGTTTAAGTTTCTGTTAAACTTTTTGAGAAATCTTTTTTGAGGCCATTTTTTATTTCTTGCATTCTATTTTCAGAGAAACTGTAGTATGTCTCACATTAATTGTAGAGTCTTTTAGGATTCCCCAGACATCTTCCCTTTTGGCTCATGAATTTAATGCTTCATGCTATTGTAACATACAAAAATTGTAATAGTTTCTCCCAAATTCACCTTCACAGACTCCTGGCTTATAAAGTCTCTCTGGTAACTTCCAAATGATTGGAAGGAAGGTCCTCAGTACATAGTTCATGATGCTCCTTTTAGTTGTAAATCCATAGTGCAGAGAATGGAAGCAGGAAAGAGGCAACATGGAGATGTTTCAGGTGTCTTTTTATATCCTCTGCCATGTGCATGGAAATTTACTGTCCCAAACAAAGCCAACAGCCCCTTGGCCAGAAAGTTATTGGCCAAGATGGAGTCCAGGGTCACATGAGTGTATCACATGCCCATGATTTGCTGACTCAGAGGGGGGTGGCCTTTGGCGACTTGTTGTCTGAAGCATCCACAGGAAAAGCTATCTAGACAGGATGAGTTTCTTCAATGACCCATTGTGAGAGTGGAGTGTCCTTGATAGGCCATCAACACACAGTTGTCTAGCCCTGATATAAATCCAACTGGAGGGTGTCATCCCGGAATACAACACAGGTTCAAGACAAAATCCATAGGCAATATTCATAACTTCAGATACAAAGATGGTGCATGGATTTAACTAGGATAATCATACTTGATAGACTATAACTTTTTCATTAGCACCTTACATGATACACTTTGTACAAGATTTATGATAATCGTATAACAGTGATAATATCAATTATATAAATGGCCATATAGCATCATAAGTGGGAGTTTGTGAGTAGAGCAGCTCTGAACCACATACAGCTATTGAAATAATTGCACTGTGCAATAAGGTGCTGTATGCTCACAGTTAACAGACCCTGACCTACAGAGCTTACTAGCCAAAGTTACAGGAGCAAGTCTTATGTGTACTGAACAGTACAAAACATCTACTAAATGATTCATGGGATAAATGGCCTGCTCCAATCTCCATTTGTTTGAGTTGCAGTAGTGTTTGCTTCAAAGAACTGCAAACCAAGGACTATATTTTATAGCCCTTAGAGACAGGTGCACTCATCAGTGTGTGGCGAGAAGGGTGTGGAAATGAGTGCCCAAGTGGTGGCAGTAGGAGTTCCTATGCCTACATGAAGAATAGCAGGCTTAATAACTTCAAGGATTCTGGGAGAAGCATGTGCAACGCCACTTGTTACCTGGGTTTAAAAAGATTACCTTTATTTTTTTACTTGTAAGAACCTTTCCATACCTATAAGAAAAGGCTCGTGTGCTCTTCAGGCACAAGCCAGTGGACAGGTGGGCAAGAACCTGACCATGGTCCGCAAGTTGCCTAGACTTTTCCAGAAGCGCAGCACTTCCAGCATTTCTAGCTGTTCCCACCCTCTGCATTTATATTGTACAACCCACCCAATAATGCTCTGGGGTTGGGGGCTCCCTGTGCCTTTCCCAGTACACCTACAGAGGAGCAGCTTTGCTTGGCCTTATGGAAAAATGATGTCCCCTTAAGACTCTAATCCTTTTCCAAATTCAGAAATCTTCCTCGGATGTCAGGTGCAAATGCAGCTCTTAAAAAATTCCTTGTTGTAAAGAACAAAGCACATTTGTTTAAAGAGCAACTCCCTAAATCACCGTGTCTAGGGGGGAGGAGGGAGCAAGTATAGAGAAAAAAGTTTAATGTTGTACAGTTAATTCTGTACACATATACACTCTCATAGAACTATAGGGTTAGAAGGGACAGCAAAGGTCATCTAGTCTAACCCCCTTCAGGATTTATTGTGTCTAAACCATCCAAGACAGATGGCTATCCAATCTCTTTTTGGAAACCTCCAGTGAAGGAGATTTCACAATTTTTCCATTGTCCTACTGTGCTTACAGTTCAGAAGTTTTTCCTGAGATTTAATCTAAATCTGCTGTGCTGTAGTTTGAATCCACTGCCATTAGTTTCTAGTGATTTTTAATTGCCACAATTTGGCTTAAAACCAAGTGACCTATATGCACTTAAAGTTAACAAAATTTCAAAAGCTATGGGTATTGTTGGTAGCTTGATCAAACACATCAGTTTGTGTGGATTTCAATGGCAACTTTAGTTGAAGTTTATTTTTCTTTCAAGATGTGTATGTTAATCTTAGTGGGAGTTGTGCCTCTATAATGTTGGGCGAATTTTTTTTAAATATAATTTTTATTGCGTAGTTATGGTTGATAGTTTCCACCTATATTTTGGTTTAAGAAAATATATCTTGTTATACAAGGGGAATTTTGTTAGGTAAGGGAATGATTACCCAAATCAGCAGTATTTTGAGGATGACAAACACTGAAATCTGGGTCATCAGCAGTAGTTTATTCCCATGCAAAACACTGTGGTTTTAATTCAGAATCTATCTTTAGCCTTCACTAACTGAAATGGACAAAGGGGATGTTTCTGAGAACCTTTTTTTAAGTGCCGTGTGACAATTCTGCTGCTGCAATCACGTCTCTGCACAGTAATGTTTATATTTAGCTGATGTTTTCTTCACCCTGGCCAAGTGGCAAAATATTTTAGTGGCAATTTAATTCTTAACTTTTCACACCACTACTAATTTAAAGATTAAACCAATGTTAATTATTACTAGGCTTTAACCCAGTTTTAAAGCTCTGACACCTTGCTAGGACCCTTTTTTTTCTTTTTTTCTTACACAATAGTTAGTTTAACAATACAATCTGTTCCTGGGTATAAGCTAACTTTGATATTGGAAGTAGCTCTGTCACAATTCCCAGAATTTCCCAAGCGAGTATTAACTCCTTGTGTGCCTAGGTGCTGCTTCTGTGCCGTAGCTTAGCTTTTAAGACTACATCATACTATTTTGAATGCTTGTTTTTGTAAGAGTATGGATAATGTTAACACTTGGTGTCCCTTACAAATTTTAGTCTCTGCCGTCCTAATTTTCCTGTGTAGTCCTCTCTGTACTTTCAACTGATTAAGCTGTTCTTCTTTACTCCTTGCTTTTATTTTATTCTGCATTCCTTCATATATTTTATTATATGTTGTGTCAATTTTCATGGTAGATACTGTCAAAAGAAGAATGAACTTTAAATTAGAGAGACTGACAGGAAAAAAAGGAAAGCAAGAGGGTGGAGAACATTAGATTGAGCCAAATTCCCCTCTGACTTAAACCTCAAACAACATCCAACTCAATGGCAGTGTTCAGGGTCCATCAAGACAGATCTTTTCCTAAAGGGAGGAGGATTCCGAAGAATGAAAAGATGGAAACATGATTTGTTTCTCTTGAAGCAGAAAGGGAGAGAGGTTTCATTGTACAACAATGGCTTCTCAAACGGTTTGAGTCAGTCAAATGGTTTGTCTGCCAAGCTCTCCAAAGCTACCAAATCACAGTTTGTATGCAACTCTTCTGTGCAAGGGATACAGATGCCTTCTGTTTCTATAGGGTCATCTTTTTAGCCACAAGGGAACCTAAGAAGAGTTAGCTTTCATGAGAATCATTAGATTCATGGACTATGGAATTGTCCCCTGCAAAATAAGCTGCGGTTGAATGGAAGGGAACAGCATTTCTGGAAAGCTACCACTCATGAGTTTACTCTCTCTTTATGTACACACATGTCCAGATTTTGGCAACCCCAGAATAGTATGTTGATCCCCCATCAACTTCCCTCTCTGTCACCCTCCTCTGATCTCCCCCGAACACTTTCTGCCCCGTCTCCACATTCTCCTGTCTCTGAACCCCTTCCACTCCCCTCACATTCTGTTGCCGCACTGCCTCCTGCTGGGCCATATGGTAAATAATGCCCTTGGATGATGGTGGCTGCCTAGGTAATTGCTTAAAGGCAATGGGAGACAGTGGCTATTTTGAATAAGGGCAGACATTCGCAAGACTGCTACATGTGATCCTGTCAAGCTTTCACAGAGCACTTAATATCGCAAGACTCATGATAATATAGTAAGGGTTGGCAACTCTGTAAATACATGGTACAGAGACATAAATTAACATCGTTGCAATAAAATTATTTTTATTAGTTTTATTTCACATGTATAACACAAGTCTACATTTTTGGAAGAAAGGAATTGTTAGCTTTTTAGGAGAGACCTGCAGGGTGTGGTATAAGTACATTTTAATTGTGGGTTGTAGGAAGAAGTATCGCCTTTTTACCTGTGTCAGTATATCCTCATGTATTTGTTGAAAGTTGTCCAATTCCCTTAATATCTGAGGATGAATAAATTATTGGTATTAATTCAGTGGAAGCTATGGGTGCTGAGCATCTCTGAAAGCTCATGGTAATTTTCTCTCAGATTTACTGCATTACACTATTGTTTTCCATAGGAAATACATACTTAAAATGTACTGGTCTGTCAGACAATAGGATGTCTGCTTCCAATGACAGTGAACAGTTGTCTGTCCCTTATTAAGCCAGAGAGCCAAGAATGAATTTTTTTTCTCAAGAATAATAGGGGAGAGGGAGTTATTTACTCCCTCTTTCATGAACTTATCTGCATGTTTTAGGTCTTCTTTCCGCTTAACTTTAAAAAACAATAAAATGATTATCTTTGTATATTTTTAAAACAGCAGGTAACATACTTGTAAATAATACTATAATATTTAATTCAGGTGTTCAGTTCACAGTAAACTCAAGATTCCTAATCTCCATTCGGTCCCTTCACAATCAGTTCCACTCATTCAACATCAGATTTGGTCCATTTTGTCTATATTAATTTTATCTCCAATATGAGCATTGCTTATAGATAAGGCTGTGAGTTTCTCATGGAAGTTACAGGTTCCATGACTTTCCGTGACTTCTGCAGCGGACGGTGCTCCTGGCTCAGGGGCAGCTCAGGCATTCCCTGCGCCAGGCACACCAACAGCTGCTGGGACAGTCTCGGGCCGCCCCGCACCCTCCCCCCCAACACCAACAGAGTTTGGGTGTGGGAGGGGATAAAGAGGGTGAGGCACAGGATAGGGTGAGGCAGGCTCTGGGCGGTGCTTATCTGGGGGGCTCCCCAGAAGCAAGACATACCCCCCCACCCTTCAGCTGCTAGGCAGAGGTGTGTCCAGGCAGCTCTGCGCGCTGCCTCCACCCAGAGTGATGACTTTGCAGCTCCCATTGTCTGTGAACTGTGGCCAATGGGAGCTGCGGGGGTGGTGCCTGCAGGTGGAGGCACCTAGGACTCTGCTGCTGCTGGGGGAGGGGGAAGCATGGAGCCAGGTAGGGAGCCTGCTGGCCCCGCCAACGGGGCTCCAGGGCTGTGTGCTGTGCTGCCTCCGCCCATGAAGCAGCCGGGAAGCCCACCCCCCGCACCCACGGGGCCCCTGGACAGCCCACCCCCAAGTTTTATTCACAAGTATTTTTAGTAAAAGTCATGGACAGGTCACAGGCAGTAAACAAAATTTGTGGCCCGTGACCTCTCCATGACTTTTACTAAAAATACCCGTGACTAAAACGTAGCCTATCATTCCCATGGAAATAAAAGGCATTGTTACCATTGACTTCAGTGGAAGCAAGACTGGTCCTGGTCCCCAACAAACATGTTTTTAATCAGTGTATTTGCGATTAATGTAAAGTTTTGCCATATTTAAATGTGAAGTTAAAATCAAAATGGCCACATTCAGTCATCAAGTTGGAAAAGAGATTTTTTTCATTAAATATGGGCTTGAAAGTTTGGATCTGGACCTGAGCTTTCCAAGAGCTCAGGTTTTCTCCAACATAGCGATTTTGAATGGACTCATTTTAATTTAAATACACTATTTTGATCAGACCACTAAACATAGGTGCTATAAATCAGTGGTTCTTAACCAGGGGTACACAGAGGTCTTCCAGGGGCAATCTCAACTCATCTAGATATTTGCCTAGTTTTACAACAGGCTACATAAAAAGCACTAGCGAAGTCAGTACAATACAGAAAATACAGACAATGACTTCTAAAAACTGGTCTATATACTATACACTGAAATGGAAGTACAATATTTATATTCCAATTGATTTATTTTATAATTATATGGTAAAATGAGAAAGCAAGCAATTTTTTTCAGTAATAGTGTGCTGTGACCCTTTTGTATTTTTTTGTCTGATTTTGAAAGCAAATAGTTTTTTAGTGAGGTGGAATTTGGGGGTGGACAAGATAAATCAGATTCCTGAAAGGGGTACAGTAGTCTGGAAAGGCTGAGAACCACTGTATTGAAAAGTAGTGGTCATATTTTTCAAGTGTTCATTGTCTGGGTATACCGCAAGAAGGACAGAAGACTTGTTATGGGTTTTAATCAGGCCGCAACTTTATTATATAGATGTCTGGGACTACCTGGCAGATAAAGTGTACAGTGCAGGCAAATCCATGCTTATTCAAATCAATTTTCCAGGCTTCCATGAGCCCCGCTTTTTTCCATCCAGGTCACCCAGCCAGCCCATGGCTTGGACCTTATCATCCACCAGCCTCGAAAGAGAGTTAAGGAGGGCTATGAGAATGGGTGGGGGGTTGGCTCCCTGCTGTACCAATCATAGGAGTCCCTGAACCCCCTCCCCCATTCTGTTCCTTTGTTCAGTACCTCCTTTTAAATCCTTTACCAGGCCATTTATCTGGTCACTGGCTGCCCTCCCTATGGAGTATCTGCACTGAACATCCGCTCAACCTTACAAAATAAGTTGCAACATATGGCCTGCCACCTTTTCTATTCACCAGAAGAGGGTCAGCCTCACACCTGCTGTGGGGAAGGCAAAAAAAACCACACTCCACCAAAACCAATTCTGGTGGTGTGGGAAAAATTCCTTCCCAGACCCCCTTTAAAAGGGAAAACTAGCATAATGCCCACAGCAGGTCCTAACCCAGCCTGCCATTCTCATCCACTAGGAGAGGGAAGGTGGGTGCTGGCTTCCTCGCTGCTTGGACATAGAGACTTGCCCCTCCCATGTTTTGTACCTTTATGCACATTCCTCGGGGCACGAGGGAGGTGAGTCATTGCTGCAAAGCTGACCACCGAGCACCTTTTACAGCAGTTTCTGACCACCTTCCTCTCTACCCCACCAAACCACAAAGCAGAGCTGCCCTTCTTTGGGTAAGCCCAGACAAATTCTGCCCCCCTTTGGTTGTGGTGCAGTCATTTTGAGCAACTTGCCCAAAACAAAAATGCATTAGGATTGCCAGTCAGATGACTGCTTATTGCAGGAATATTGCAACAATTGCTCCTCCTCGTTGCACTGTGGTGCTGATTCCTCATCAAGTCACAACCCAATATCATTATCTTACAAGAGTGATAGACTAGTCTGCCTGCTCTTTGTTTAAATGCTGACTGTGCTTTTTAATTTATTTGCTGTTTTGGGGTCAAAGCAAATTTTGAGATTTTGAGGTAAATTGCAAAGAGCTTTAGAGCAGAACTTTGACAGCAGAATAGTACTACTTGCATATGGCCTTAGTTAAGTAGAGAGTGACCTGACATACCTGGTAAAACTATGTATCTAAAAACTTTGGCAAGACATGAACAGCACCAGTTCTGAAAAATATGTGGACAACCATAGCAGCAAACGCTCTAACATTTGCTGACTTTGCAGTTTTGACTAGCATATTTTTAATATGCTGAAAGAAAAGGAGTACTTGTGGCACCTTAGAGACTAACCAATTTATTTGAGCATGAGCTTTTGTGAGCTACAGCTCACATCCAATGAAGTGAGCTGTAGCTCACGAAAGCTCATGCTCAAATAAATTGGTTAGTCTCTAAGGTGCCACAAGTACTCCTTTTCTTTTTGCGAATACAGACTAACACGGCTGTTACTCTGAAACCTTTAATATGCTGCTTACACACAGATGCACAGATTCCTCTACCCTACCCGAAATAGGGTGACCAGATGAAATGGACAAAATATCGGGACCCATGGGGGAAGCAAAAAAAAAAAAAAGTGGCCGGAGTTGCTGAAGCGCCCCCCCAAAACCCCAAAACCCTGGAGCAGCCAAAGCCGCAATATCGGGACAAATGGCATCCCAACTGTGCATCGGTTGAGACGCGGGACAAAGAACTAAAAATCGGGACAGTCCCAATTTTATCGAGACGTCTGGTCACCCTAACCCGAAAGAACCCCTGGTCTATTCAGTGTGGGGATTTTGGCGGTACCACATAATTTAATATACTTTAGACAATAATGTGAATTGCTGCATTTCTTGGAAAAGTCTTGATGGGAATTACCCCGCAAATTTATTTATTCAGTGACAAAACCATGACACACAAAGATAGAGGGGATTTCCACAGTTTCCACTTTCACAGCCTCTTAATTAGATAACACTTTCACTTTCACACTGAACCTCTCTGCCCACTGAGAGGCACTCTTACACATTCTCCTGATCAGACGCTTCTCAGCATACCGAAGTTGTCTGCTCATTCATTCATGTGTTTTTGCAGCTATTCTACTGGATTATTCTCTACGGTGAACTCAAGGAATGATTTGAAACATTTTTTACCAAATTTCTGAATGAACATTCTGTTCCTGGCAGTGACCTTAATACCTGTAAATGTACTACAAATAGGAAAAAAAAACCAAAGTATTAAGTGAGGCTGTGTGTAAAGAAATATAAGTAGCTCATAATAAATTAATTTCTTTAGCATAAATTCCATTTCCTATAACTTCAGAATTATGAATTTTAATTTCTTGCATAAGAAAATTAGCATGAAATAGTAAAATAAAATGAAGTTTGTGTAAAAGGTAAATTTGGGTCTGTAATGAGGAACAGATTAAATGAGTGATCATTTGAAGGTGTGTATATATGGAAACTCTGCTACTGTGTATGTGTTAAAGATTTAAACTATGAAGATTGGAGTCAAAGTTTGCCCTGCCTTACGCCCTGAGAAGCTCCACTGATTTCTTTTCAGTTATACTACACAGAAATCAGGGAAATTTTATGCAATGGAAGAAAAGATTCTGAATTTAGATACATAGGCCCAGATTTTCTGCTGGACCCACAGCTAGTCCAGAATCAGCGTGGCACAAAGATAACTCCAACTAAGGACCTGGGCCCATGCAGCTAGTGTCAGAATGTGGCATAGGATACTAAAACTTCTCTCTGACTCTTTCTATCATTCTGTATTCTCAGGTTGTTGTTTTATGTCCAACCAATTTTTAAAAAACTCTGTAATTCATATTTAAAAGGATGTTCTAAATTCTGCAAACAGTCTGAAAGGGTCATTATGGCAGCTGGGGATTGCCAAGGTTCAGGGAAGCCCCATGTACAACGCCCATTCCCCAAACACATCTCCTATCCCAGCAGTTGGTGAAGCACAGAGAAAATGAAGGAACCAAAGCTTGCATGATCTCACCCTCTGCACCAGGCCTTGGAAACCAACTGAGGTAGAGCAATACAGCAGTGAGACCTCATAAATGAATTCTAAGATACAGTATTATTTTTTATTATTTGTATTATCATGGCACCTAGATGTCTGAGTCAAGGACCAGGACCCCATTGTGCCAGGCACTATACAAATACAGAACAAAAAGATTGGTCTCTGCCCCAAACAGCTTTGTTCAATATGTGAGCATGGGTCCATGTTTAAAATAAATTAATAAATGAAACCATACAGGACGTGGGGTGAAGAGCTCCTCATTTCTCACACATTTATGTATGGATGCTACTTTCAGCACTTTTAAAGTTAATGGTGTTCGTTACTTTACCATACTTTTTTTATTTGCTGTAATTAGTATGGTTGAGAGTAGGAAGAATTAGATGAGATTGGATTGCTTACCTCGCAGCAAAAACATTTCATGTTCATATAACAGCAAATTTACAAAATAATGTTGAAGTTAAATACTGAACAATCTTTAAAAAGAAGCTGATAGCAGAAGTGTGTCTGTTTAAAAGGGAGCATTCTTTGTTTCTGACTTGTACAATAAAAGATTAGGAGGGTAATATTCTATTCTAGAAAGCTGAAGAAAGGGAGATACAGGAAAAAGTACCTTTATCTGCTTCTTGAAAGTTGATACAGTGCTTAATAGTTTTAGCTATATCAAAGTTAAGTAGTTGGGTGCTTACATAAGTTACCCAGGTACATGATATTGTTCTTTGGCCTATTTTCCTTGCATTTCGATGAAAGGGCATGTTTACCAGAGCTGATTCTCCACATTCCTGGTGGGTTTTCTTTTTATTATTATTTTTTTTAACTCCCCCCCCCCTTGCAAAATTACCACAGATCCAAAAGAAATACTCATCTTTTAAGGCCTGTCAAATGTAAACAGCTCCCAGTATTGCAGAGTAGCAACAGAGGAGCTGCAATCACCTCAGGGAAGGAATGTAAACAGAGCTAAGCATCCATCAGCCCACAAATAGCTTTTTAAAAAAAATTTAGATCTGTGCCTGGCTCTTTGGGGCTGCTCCTATCTACAGAGAAGTGGTCTCTTGTCTGTGCCAGGAGTGACACAAGCATATTCAGTGCTTAAAACAATTCCAGAAAAAAAATCTACTACAGCACAGGCATTTTATCTATTTCACTCTGAGTCTGAACCCTATATCCTTGTTGTTTTTTGTCAAGATTCTTCATTGCAATATACTGTACATTAAATATTTAGCGAAATTGCAATATGTTTTCTGATGTTGTAATTTGTCTTCTATCAATCAGTTAGTTAGCCACTGGGCAGCATGATAAAGACCAGTGTATTAACCTGAGTACAATAATTAAACATAATTATGCATTTTTTCAAAGGATAAAGTAATTTCATAGGATTAGGTTGTTTCATATTGTGCGACAAGATACAATAAAAGGTATACTTCAGATTCCAAATGTTTCATATCCATTCTAAAAAAGATTAATCTTTAATCAGTTTGGAAATCATTCCCCCTCTGACCATAATCTGCACGAGATACACTTTAAAATGGATCTGAAATGTTTCCAGTCACATTTCTAATCTAATATAATGAAACAGAAGACACCTAAAATTACTGGTATGCATCCTTTGCTATTGGAAATCAGCTTTGTTTTTCTTAAAAGACAGATTCAGTGGCTCACATAATTAGCAATAATAAATGCAAGTTATACTATATTAAATGCAAGTGGGTATGGGGTTAAAGCTACTTCACATCTAATGCCTAGAGAATGTATAAATAACTAGTGCTGCAACTAAAATAGAACAGTTTGAACTATTTGCATTAAAAAGATGCATTGTTTAGCTTTCAGTCACTGTCATATTATTAAATGATATCCTGCAATATTTGGCAATTTGTAGGTTAATTACATGAGCTGCCTGGAAGCAGAAGTGGTGCTGTGCTCTAACTGGGAACAAAAGCTCAGAGAGAGAAGATGCTGTTAGGGCTGGAACTAGCCAGTTTTAACCGGCACCAGTTAGCAATGACAGAGAGAGTAGGGGTGGGAATCAGGATGGGGGAAGGGGAAGCACTCGGGGGAGAAAAAGCATCTCATTCCAGCAGAATGTCTCCTTTCAAAGACTCACTGTTAAAGCCACTTTAGATTCTGAATCTGAAACCTGTCGTTTGAATATGTGGTTCTGTGAAAGAGACCTGGTACTTTCTCAGTGTGCTATGTGATGCAGCCCTTTGCAACTCTTCTGACAAATTATGGCAAGCTTTTTTTTTGCTCTGTGGTGATATAATATGGGCAGGTGATACAAATTCCTCAGTGTGAAACCTTTGCAGGAAAAAAAATGTTTAGTATAAAGAACTCAAGGCTAGCTTCAGGGAGACTGGGCCTCATTTACACTGCTTTTGTACTTGTACTACCCCACTGATTTCAGTGGAGTTGCTCCTCATTTATACCACTTTAAGTGAAATCAGAGTTAAGGCCATCTTTTTAGGATAACAAACAAACAAACAGTATGTACACTATTTCAGGCTACCCTTCTGAGACAAAGGAATGCTCAGGTTACAGTGTGAATGTTTTATATAAGGGAGACTTTATAAAAGAGTTAGGACAAATCCTCTGGTGGGTTAGGGCAGCTCTTGGTTCCCTTAAAACTAGGGTGACCAGGTGTCCTGGTTTTACAGGGACAGTCCCGGTTTTTTGGGACTTTTTCTTATATAGGCACCTATTACCTCCTCCCCATCCCGTTTTTTCACAGTTGCTATCTAGTCACCCTATTTAAAGCTGTTTTGTCTGCCCCACAGAATATCTCTTCTAAGCCACCTCCATTCTCTTCAGCTGGCATAGGGAGTGTAATCGAAGCATTCCTGCATCCTGTGGTTCTCAGCAGCCATAACAGTCCCCTTGAAGCCACTGACAGCTGGCATAAGTTAAGATGTTCTATCTGGCACCATGGACTGGATTGGCACATCACAGGAAAAGGCCAAAGGGAGAGTTTGGCTGCCACTCAGGATTGAGTCCTTACAAATGTTATGTATTCTGTGAATTGACTGCTGCAGAAATTGCTCATTGCAGCAGAGTTATACTCCAAATTCTCAATTTTCAGTAAAAAAAAAAATTTAGCTTTTATAATTGTGGAGATTACTCAGTTCATGTTTTCAGGGTTATCTGATGCCATAATGCCTGTCTAGAGTCTGAAACCACAGATCTGAAGATGTAAAATACTTTATTAATCTCATTTGGGGCCGGAGAGTCTGACTCTTTTGCAAGATGCCACAGAATTCAGCATTTCTGCTGCAGAATTTCCTATTTTGATGCAGCCAGACATCCACTGATTTGTTTCCAGTCTTCCTCCCCTGTTGGGACCTGTCTGCAATGGCAATCTACTCTTCAGTTTCCCCAGAAGGAGAGTTAATTGGATTTCAGTGCATGCTCCTTGCACTATTCCATGGAGCTAGGCAGCAGGGGGTCAGGGAGCCAGAGTCCAGTTTGCCAAGCATGAAGCATAGTCAGTATGCAGAGCTGCCAGGATCACCTGGAGAGCAGAACACAAATCAAAACATCATCAAAATAATCATTTGTCAGTGAGAATTTTCCACTGAGAGTTATAGTTGTGTGTGTTTGTGTAGGGCTGGAGGAGAGATGGGATGGAGGGTCTTTTGTGGCAATGGAATAGTGCCACTGAAATTGCTCACACTGAGTGTACATGGGGCCAATCTTATGCTCAGGGTACTGAACATTTGAAACAAGGGATTTATACTGAAATTATTTTATACAAATAATTTAGTATTGTCTTTGCAGTTGAAATAAGCTGTGCTGAAATGCATAATGCCCAAGGTTCTGATCCTTTAGCCCTTACATGAGAAGAACCAGAGAGGTTGTTTCGTTAGGCCACTTTATTTTTACATGTGTAGCATTTGCTATCTTTTTGTTTTCTCAGGATATCAGATGATGGAGTATTTTTTGTTATGTTCCCCGTTCACTATTTCTCAGTTTCAGTGCTGTATTGGTAGCAACAATTCTTATCCATGGTTTTTGAAACTGTGTGCCAAGTTTTGAAATTAATGGAATAGAGTCTTTAGGAAAGGTGGAATATGCAATATAAAGTGTGTTCTCTTCAGCTACTAAAATCCAGTAGAGTGCACAAACAGATAAAAACTGCATCTAATTATCAGCAAGCTCATTCCAGCCTGAGTTCTCTGGATTCAAGAATATTTTCCTGACCACTTTTAGCATCTTGTCTTAAAGGTCAGCTGTGTGGTCATTTATGATATTGCAGCATAATTGGAGACAAAAAGTCAAGTATGGGACCAATTAGTCTTTGTTTAGACACAAAGCAAGGCAAAAGGCTGCAAGCAGTCTCACTTTGCATGTATTGTAGACCAACAGAAATTCTAATGTTTGTTAGACACAATGCCTTAAATATTTCCTTTATGGTTTCTTTTATACAGCAGAGTTCACTAGCCATTATTATTTTTTAAAAAAAATTAAATGTAGTATGTATCTCTTGTCTCAGTAACAGCACATGGCAGATTGTCCTAACTTTACATTAATGAAAAGCAAAAAGCACGTCTGTCATGGAACTTAAACACAAACTTGATAGTTCTGCAAAGTGAGTTTCAAAAATAATTTTAATAATTAGTCTAATATCAAATATACAATGAGGAGAACATTGTACATAAACATCTCCAATAGAAAAAGTAAAATATTCAATGGTAAAGTCAGGAATTGGAGGACATACTTCTTTTGATTCTTATTTACCAAAAATACTCTGTTCTTGTTACTCCTGGGTGAATTCTGCGCCACTGCACGCACACGGAATTCATGTCCCGTACAGATTTCTTTGCATCCCTGCAGAAAAATGACTTTGATGGGGTAGCCTCAACAAGTGAGCACATGCCCCTCCCCAGCAGCCTAGGAGCCTGGAGCAGCCAGTGGAGAGGTAAATCTATGCGGAGAGCTGGGGATGCCCCGGCTGGTGGCACCTGGCTGCAGGAAGGTCTACACCCCTCCCCACTTCCTCCTCGCTTGTCTACCCAACCCCTGTGCATCTGGACCCCCCATACACAACCCCTCCCCAGGCCGAGCCTCAAACCCCCCCCCCCGACCCTCCATCCCACTGAGCCTTCCCCCCTGTAAATTCCACCCCCTGCCTCTGGACCCAAACCACCTCCCACTGAGCCCTCCACACTTGAATCCCCCACCCAGAAGGCCCTCCCTGTGCCTGGACCACCCCAATGAGTCCTCCATACTGGGACCCTAACCCCACTGAGCCCCAACCAACTGCACCTGGACCTCCACCTCACTGAGCCCCAACCAACTGCACCCAGACCTCCACCCCAATGAGTCCCACTCCACCAGCACCCAAACTCCCCAGCTGAGCCTCCCATACCCAGCCCCCCTCCTCCAACCCCCCGCTGAGCCCCAATCACCTTCACCTGGACCCTCCTGCAGAGTCCCATTGTCCCTGCACCCAGAACCCCCAAACGAGCCTTTGCACATCCAGATCCCACCTGTACCTGGACCCCCCACTGAGCTGCCTGCACCCAGATTGCCCCACCCAGAACTCTGTCACCCCGCACCTGGATCCTGCCAGGCTGAGCTTTATAGACATTGAAAATGAGATTCTGGTTAGTCAATATGCTGCTTCTCCCTAATTATTCTGCTTGGGGCTCACAGGAAGCTAGACATGGAGTATGAATGGAGCGGTACCAAAATCTAGCCCTTCGTAATTAAACCTGTCAACATCTTTGTGAGGTTAGAATAGCATCATTGTCCCTGTTTTAGAGATGGGAAAACTGAATCTCTGAGAAGTTAGTGCCTAAGTTTTCAAAAATACCCTTTAGTTTTGAAGTCTGAGTGGTTGGGGACGCAGCTAGGGCCTGCTTTTCAGATTCACTGAGCACCTACAGCTCCCATTGATTTCAGTCACAGTTGTGGGTGCTCAACTTCTCTGAAAATCAGGCCCCAAGCAGCGCAAGTTGGTTGCCCAAAAAGTGAAGCATCCATAAGTAGAGGCCACTTTTAAAAACTTTGACCAAGTGATTATGAGTTAGTAGCAGAGCTGAAGATAAAACCTGGAGGTTCTGACTCCCCGTCCTGTGGTCTAGCCACTAGACAATGCTCTTTCCCTTAATCTTAACTTGAAATTAATTATGAATGTTATCTAAATTTCAGATGAACTGGATAAGAATCATATCCCATATTCCATACCCTGCCCATATCCCCTCTACATCTTACAACAGAGTTATCCAGTTCTGTTCCCCTTTCATCCCCAACATGACAGTTCTTCGTTCCCTCACCCTCCAAAATAATCTCTAGCCTTCCTTTGATTCTCTGTTTCTCAAATCTGAATCACAGGGCCCAGGAGGTCCATCTTTTGGCCTTGGGCCAACCTCATAATTCAACCTGTGTATGAACTATAGATTTTACTTTCAGTTGTGCCCCACTGTCCTCTCTATTTCAGATATTACCTTCACAGCAATGGAAATATCTTCAGCCAAATTTTTAAAAGAGCTTAACACACAGAAATGGACAGACTTTCAAAAGAGCTCTGCTCTCATTGAAGTATTTAAATTGAACTAGTCAAAAATGGGGAAATATTTTGTAAAATGTTCCATGAAAAATTCATCACTTTTTTTTGCATAGGTGCCATCTTTATGAGTTGCCGGGAGGGTGCTCGACCTCTTCTCCACCCCACCCCTATTTAAGAGAGGTCTGCAACATGTTTAGAATATTGGGATCTAGATATCCCTAAGTTTTGTGGCACTTTAGTTTGGGAACCATTTGCAAAGTCTGACTGAGTTAAGTCTTCAAGTTCTGGGCCCATCTCTACTTAAAGAATGGAATTTTTCTTTTCACATCGCAGATATATCACACATGTTGAGGTTCTGCCAAAAAAATTCCTGTGATAAACAGTCCTGCATTGTTTCTCGGCAATATATATAGGCATACTAATTGGCAGGACTTATGACTCTTACAGTTTGAATAGACAGATAGATAGATATTTTATATGCATGCGTATCTATCTCAATCTACTGTGAATTCCATCCTAGTTTATATCCTTTGAGAGACAATTGTAGCTAATTAATTATTTTATATTCACCATTCTTTGTGAAGTATTTATCTTAAAAAAGCCAAAGTGCAATATAAAGCTATTCCAATTTATGCAGTGCTCTTTATAAGCATGGCTCTATTTTTCCTCTTTGAACTGGAATCTCTTTTGCAGCTGATTTTACTCCTTTTCTGCCTGCAGAAGCCCTGGGGGCACAATGGAGAGTTAAATGTTGCCACAGAATGGAAGACAGCACTGTGCAAAATAGTGGAATTGACTTATATTGGGTGCATTCTATCTTTAGCAGAATTCATTCCACTAAACTCACGTGATTATAGCATGTAACTTAATTGTGAATTCCGCCCATTCATAGTTTAAAAATTTAAATTTTCTATCATCTTGATAAGGCATTCTGGTTTTTACATAACTTTAAACTCGTTTCAATGAAAGTAATAGTATAGAAATGCTTTGAGGTTCTGTGCAAGTAAAACTGCAGTTGTGAAACATGGGGGAAAGGATAGCTCAGTGGTTTGAGCATTGGCCTGCTAAACTCAGGGTTGTGAGTTCAATCCTTGAGGGGGCCATTTAGGAATCTGGGGCAAAAATGGGGGATTGGCCTTGCTTTGAGCAGGGGGTTGGACTCGATGACCTCCTTCCAACCCTGATATTCTTTGATTCTAAGTTAACTCTCTGAATCATGACCAGGGATCTTAGTTTTCCATGAAAAAACACCCAAAATTCTCTGATTTAGAAAAAAAAAAATCTTCATTTTTTCTGGGCTTAAAATTAAATGTTGAATTTTCGTTTCCCTAGACATAATAGGGAGTCTTTCTGCCTGGTGCTGTCAGCCCGAGCCCCACCACCCAAGGCTTGGATTGTCAGCCCCAGTTCAGTTAATATGGAGAGCCGAATATTGGTAGCTCGGATAAATGGGGTTCTACTGCATATGTGTGTGTTTTTTCACAAATACTAAAAACTAAAGATTCTCTGTAAAAACACACATTCTGCATTTTTCCTTGGCAAATGGTTTTCTAGGATCCCTGCTCATGACTTCCCATCTACTGTTACTGAGTTGAGTCTTCATGACAAAACCGCAAGAAAGAATATAGCATTATTGCAAACGTGCCTCCATTGTCTCTCCTAACACTGCTAACAGAGGGAGAGAGAGAGAGAGAATATTGTATTACAAGAGTTGTAACAGAAATAATTATTTATATTAATGCGATAAATAAAATAGAGCCAAAATAGGGCCCCAAGCAAGTGAATGTAAGTGTTGCCATTGGATCAGAACCTCATCTTACACCAGTGATGTCAGAATTTGGCCCCTTGTATTCAGTGGCTAAGGATTTGGTCCCAAATATCCTCTTTTCATGGTCAATTGCTTCACACTTGCTTTTGAAATTGAGTTTTTGGTACAGTAGAACCTCAGAGTTACGAACTGACCAGTCAGCTGACCGGTCAGCCACACACCTTGTTTGGAACCAGAAGTATGCAATCAGGAGGCAGCAGAAGAGATTCCCCCCCCCCCCACCCCCCAAAAGCGCAAATGCAGTTCAATCCTGTGTTAAAGTAAACTACAAAAAAAATAAAGGGAAAATTTAAAGGAAAGATTTGACAAGGTAAGGAAACTGTTTCTGTGCTTGTTTCATTTAAATTAAGATGTTAAAAGCAGCATTTTTATTCTGCATATTAAAGTTCTAAAGCTGTATTAAGTCAATGTTCCGTTGTAAACTTTTGAAAGAATCATAACATTTTTTTCAGTTATGAATAACCTCCATTTCCAAGCTGGTTGTAACGCTGAGGTTCTACTGTATATTAAACAGGGCTGTTGATTTAATCGCAGTTAACTCATGCAATTAACTCAAAATTAATTGCAATTAAAAAAAATTCATCGCGATTAATCGCAGTTTTAATTGCAGTGTTAAACAATAGACTACCAATTGGAATTTATAAAAAAATGGATATTTTTCTACATTTTTATATATATTGTATTGTGTTGTAATTGAAATCAAAGTGTATATTATTTTTGTTTACAAATATTTGCACTATAAAAATGATAAACAAAAGAAGTAGTATTTTTCAATTCACCTCATACAAGTATGATTTAGTTGGGGTTGGTCCTGCTTTGAGCAGGGGGCTGGACTTGGTGACCTCCTGAGGTCTCTTCCAACCCTCATCTTCTATGATTCTAAGTACTGTAGTGCAATCTCATGAAAGTGCAATTTAGAAATGTAGATTTTTTTTATTACATAACTGCACTCAAACAAAAAATATAAAAATTCAGAGGCTACAAGTCCACTCAGTCCTACTTCTTATTCAGCCAATCGCTAAGACAAACAAGTTTGTTTATATTTACAGGAGATAATGCTGCCCTCTGCTTATTTACAATGTCACCAGAAAGTGAGAACAGGCATTTGCATGGCACTTTTGTAGACGGCATTGCAAGGTATTTATGTGCTAGATATGCTCCTTCATGCTTCGACCACCAGACGACATGTTCACATGTTCCAGAGGACATGCTTCCATGCTGATGACACTCAATTAAAAAAAATAATACATTAATTAAATGTGTGACTGAACTCCTTGGGGGGAGAATTGTATGTTCCCTGCTCTGTTTTACCTGCATTCTTCCATATATTTTATGTTATAGCAGTCTCGGATGATGACCCAGCACATCTTGTTTGTTTTAAGAACACTTTCACTGCAGATTTTACAAAAATACAAAGAAGGTACCAATGTGAGATCTCTAAAGATAGCTCTCACCTAAGGTTTAAGAATCTGAAGTGCCTTCCAAAATCCGAGAGGGATGATGTGTGGAGCATGCTTTCAGAAGACTTAAAAGAGCAACACTCCAATGCAGAAACTACAGAACCCAAACCACTGAAAAAGAAACTCAACCTTCTGCTGGTGGCATCTGACTCAGATAATGACAACGAACATGCGTCAGTCCACACTGCTTTGGATAGTTATCAAGAGAACCCATCATCAGCATGGACACATCTCCTGGAATGGTGGTTGAAGCATGAAGGGACATATGAATCTTTAGCGCGTCTGGCACATAAAAATCTTGCAACGCTGGCTACAACAGTGCCACGAGAATGCCTGTTCTCACTTTCTGGTTCCCTTGTAAACAAGAAGTGGGCAGCATTATCTCCTGCAAATGTAAACAAACTTGTTTGTCTGAGCAATTGGCTGAACAAGAAGTAGGACTGAGAGATCTTGCAGGCTCTAAAATTTTACATTGTTTTTATTTTTGAATGCAGTTTTTTTGTACATAACTCTACATTTGTAAGTTCAACTTTCATGATAAAGAGATTGCACTATAGTACTTGTATTAGGTGAATTGAAAAATACTATTTTTTTTTTACAGTGCAAATACTGGTAATCAAAATAAATATAAAGTGAGCACTGTACACTTTGTATTCTGTGTTGTAATAAAATCAATATATTTGAAAACATAGAAAACATCCAAAGATATTTAAATAAATGGTATTCTATTATTGTTTAACAATGCAATTAATCACAGTTAATCACAATTAATTATTCTAATTGCTTGACAGCCGTAATATTAATGCAAATATTCTTTTTATAGAAGAATTTAATTTCACAGCAGTAGAACAAACAAGATGTGTTATATCTTGAAGGTAATGCACAGCAACTCTGCACAATGACTGGCTGGAGACTGCTTAGTTTCTGTGTAATATGATACTTGTGTGGTATTAAAGCTCCTTGAATTGTGACTTGATGTTGACTGGTGAGATATCCTGATCTGGGGACAAGGTCTTTTTAGGATATATTACAGTAATCTTCACAATGAAGGGTTGCACACATTTTCACAAGCCAGTCAGTGTTCACAATTTAAATTAAACAGTTAATGTTAAATTTCACTGGAGATAGAGAACAAGGTGGGCGAGGTAATATCTTTCATTGGACCAACTTCTGTTGGTGAAAGAGACAAGCTTTCAAGCTTACACAGAGCTCTTCTTCAGGTCTTCCTATTCTGGGACTGACACAGCTACAACAACACTGCATACAGCTGATGATACATGATTGTAACTCAGAGCAAAAATTTGTTTGAGTTGGCTTTGCTATACTCTGGGCTCTACATTCAGCATATTTTGCAATTTATTCTTCCATAGACGTGTGTACATCATGTGAATGTTAATGGGAGTCAGGACTTGTATATCAAAGGGAGCATTATCCCCATTGTTACTTAAATCATTAGGAGGAATCTATTAAGACAACTGCTTAAATGAGAGAATAATATTCGGTGTTTAATTTAAATTGTCAAGGGACTTCAGTATTAAAGCTGCAGTTAGTTACAGTACTGAAATTTAAAATTTAAGCCAAATCTAATAATTCTGTGTGTGTTCTACAAAGCCCATTTTGAAGAAAATGAGCTTAACAGTTTTTTAGATATTTATACTATGCATGTATAAAGAATTTAGTATTTTAGAATATTTGTTTCAGATTTACCGAATGATTATTCCTCATTGAGTCCTGGCCATTTATGAAATATTGAGTTTTGAAATATGGCATGTTTTAAATTTTGTGCATTAAAGTAACTGATAAATGTTGTTAAACAGGAAAGGTATACTCCCTAACTCAATATGGCTTTTAATTATTGTTTTTTGGGGGAGGTGTTAGCCCAGTCCTTAGAAGTTTTCACCCAAAAGGTTTTGAGAGAATGAAAACAGTTTATAATGACAGCAGAGATGTCTTAATGACCTTAATGTAGAGCATGGGGTCATTTTTCCAGGCTCTAATATGTCTACCTCTCTTGTACTCTGAGCCTCTATCTCTCTTTTATTTTCTAAAATGAACGGTGTTGCTTTTCTGAGTTCTCAACAGGGCTGTTATATCTCTCCTGATGTTCAAAAGGTTGTTCCTGAGCAAAGCTCTCTGAGGTGCAGTTTGAGAAATTACACAACACCACTTAGTGTGTGTCTACATGGGGTGGATGGGAGGGTATAATCTGAATCTTTTTGATGTGTATCAGGTAACTCACAGTACACGAGTCGCACTCATAGCATATACACAGAAAACCTGTCCCATTTTCAGTTTGCATCATTGTGAACCCACAATAGTGGTTTGCTGCAAACTGAGGGGCTAGTGTTTTCTGGGGGTATCCCAGGGTTCTTTGCTTTGTCTCTGAGCAGCATGCACCCTGGGATTGTTTTTGCTGTGAATTGTGGGAAGCAAGGTGTGTGTGTTTAAAAAAATATATATCCCACGTTTCCACTGTCTCAACCCTATGCTGCTTTTCTGGGCTGGCTCGTGCCATTTTTGAATTGCTGGCAGACAGCATGTACGCAGCAATAATCTGTGCCATTATGGTAACAAATGTGACTCTGCACTGGTTGCTTGGGCTGTGTTACAGCAGTCAGAGTTGGAAAAAATTTGGCCTTGGACTTCGCCCATTGCACCTCTGAGCAGATGATTTCGGAGCAAGAGAATATTCTGTGGCAGTAGCAGAAGGATACTCTGTGGCAGCGGGAGGAGAAAGGATAACAGGAGGACAATGAGCTGCTGCAACAAGAGGACACTAGATCCTGGATCACCTACACAGCATTCAGTGCTGTTTCTGGGCCCAGGAAACCAACATGGATTGGTGGGAGAGGACTGTTCTGCAGTGTTGGGATGACCAGCTGTGTTGAGAGAGCCTTCCCCATCCTGAAATTATCTATCTTGAGATCAGTGCAGAACTGACCCTGGAGCTTCTGTGACAGCATACCAACATGCAGATGCCCCCTACCCGTGGAGATATGGGTCGCCATTGCCATTGGGAAGCTGACCACCCCAGAATATTACCCGCTGATACCCAATCAATTTGGCATGGGGAGAGCAACTGCAGGTCTGCCTTGCCGCTGATAAGGTGCTGTCTAGCTGGGTCATGAAGTTGGTAATGCTCAGGAGATTGATGGCTTTGCACACATTGAGTTCCCAAACTGTATAGAAGAAACCCATGTACCTCCTTGGCAAGGTGCAGAATTTATCAACAGAAAGGGGTATTTCTCCATGGTGTTGCAAGGACTGGTGGACCACTGTAGCAGATTTACAGATATGAATGCAGTGTAGTTCTGAAGATCTTTCACTGTTTTACTTAACGCAGAAAGGACTGTTTGCCCCCGGACCACTGTAGAGATTAATGGTGTGGATGTTCGTTAGGTTTTTCTGAGGGACTCCGCTTACCCCGATGCCCTAGCTAATGAAGCAATGCACAGGCTGCTTGGGCAGACGGAAGGAACATTTTAACTATCACCTCAGTAACTGCAGAATGGTAGTCCAGTGTGCATTCAGCTGTCTGAAAGGCAGATGCTGTGCTTATGGAATAGGTTGGAAGCAGCTGAAAAAAAAATTATTATAACTACATGTTGTGGTTTGCACAATGTTTGTGAGGGCAAGGGGGAAAGCCTTACGGGTGGGTGGGAGGCTGAACTGCAGAAACTTGCTTAGAGGTTTGAGCAGCCATTAAGGCCTAGCAGGTGCATGTTTTGCAGGAGGGAATTCTGGCTCAGGATAGCTTCCATGAGCTACCTCTCTCCCTCTTTTTCCATGCTTTCCTTTGCTATGGTGATGCTGTCTGAACCCACAACCACGCTTTCCCTGGCCGCTGCCACAGTCTCCTGAGGGGGCAGCAATTTTTTCCCCTGCTGAGTCTTCATGTACAGTTTCCATCTCTCTGCCAACCTGGTTTTCCTCTGTGACTCAGCCATGAGTTCTGCAAACGTGTCCTCACGAGTTTTCCTTTTTCTCCTCGCTAGGATAGCCAGTCTGTCAGCAGCATACAGAGGCCAGAGTTGATACTCCTGGTTTGGTTTTGCAATTTTGTTTGTGCGCTGGAAGCCCTTCTATGGCATTGGAGGTGTAAAGGGGAGGTTGTGGGGGCATTGGGGGGCAAGCTGGATAGTAATCCCCTATACATCCCCTTCAGGCTCTCCTGATTCTCACTTGCTGTGGCAGGTGACTAAGAGGCTGAGAATGGTTTTATTCAAATAGGCAAAGGGCAGACCAATGAGAGATGCTGTGAAGTTATTCACCAGAATGCCCTCCACCCCCAAAAGTGGTGCAGGAGTGGAAGGGGCTTGCAAGCTATATTGGGGGCATGGATCTGCAGCTATTTCCTTTAATGCACATAACAGTCAGGCAATTTCTCAATCTTAAATTCCATGTGGAGAAAGTGCAGAAAAAAAATGTCATAATACACTCTTTGCAGTACTTTTTTGATAACTCCAGATTTAAACAATTGGGTATTTTTGGGCATATTCATGTTAACTCTTGTTTGCAGCATAACTGCGGTGATATGAGTAGGTAAACAATGGCCCTGTTCTTAACAGAGCTGGTCAGAAATCTCCATTGAAACTTTTTTGAAAAAATGTTGATTTTAACAAACATCATTATGGATTTGCTTTTTTTCCCTCCTTTCTTTCTTTTTTGTTTTAAGGAATGAACGCATTTTTGTTTTAGAAAATTTTGTTTTGGGGAATTCCTAAATTTTATTTCAGAATTTATTTTATGGGTTTTTATTTTTACTGACCATTGATCTATTCTTTCACTATTTCATAACACATCACTAGTAGTAGTGCATAATAATCTCTAGTACTGCTGGTATGTCCTAATATGATTAGGCTTGGCAGAGTTCAGTTTTTACTTTTCCATAATTTTGAAGAATAATATTGACAGTTGTGTTTAAGCCTGTTTTTCAGTTCTAATCTATTTAAATTTTCACAGTTGGGCAAAATTATGGATGGGACCAGACAATTATTTAATGATAGTAGGTGTTGAGATTCAAAGTTAAAGCTTTATATCTGTTAAAACACAAATTTTCAACATCACATGTCAAAATATACAAAGTAAATATCCTTAAACTCTAGTTCTCAAAAAAAAATTTTCTTTGTCCATCTGTAAATTTCTGTTATTGATAGAAATATTTTTAAATCGTGTGTGAGTGTGTGTGAAATTGACATTTACCAATAAAAATTTAATCCTTCCAAGCCTAAATATAATAGTTGAAATATTTTATTTTATTTTTAAAATCATTAAGGGCAGCTGCTACTTAGTATTGACTGAAATTCTTATCTTTTCTAGATCAATATGTTAAAGTATCGTGTCAAAACTGTCAAACTGTTCACTACAATACAATTAGGAGATAATTTCAGAATTTTTGGAATTTCAAAACAAAAGTTTTCTGAAATTATTTTTTGAAAAAAATTGTTTCATGGGAAATTTTGAAATATTGTTTTTGTTCTGATTCAAAATGTCAAAGTTCCAGCCAGCTCGAATCCTTAATCACACCTTGCTATGAAAAAGTAATCATTGCGAGAGCAAACCTTGGTTACACTCACTTAATAAAATAGGTAAACAACCATTTGTATAAGTAACTGGAAATTGTCAATAGTTATCCAAGTTATTACCTAACTTGTTTTTAATTTGTGCCATACTCAGCACTTATGCAGCAGGCAGATACTGTCATGGGATAAGACCCCAATTTTACTCATTTTAAGGGCCTAATTTTTATGGTTTACGATTGTAAATTACAAATAACTCATTTAAAGTCAAAGTGTTACACTAGTGTAAATATGATCAGAATCAGACCTTAAACATTGCATACACATGTAGTACTTTACTTCCAGGCTGCCCTTGGTACCAATTTACCAGGCCAATCTTTCAAGCTGCAAGAAATTCAGACAACAGAAACATACAGAGAGTAGTTGGTTCATGACAAAAAAAACTCTGTATGTGTGATATTTTTTGATATTGTTTAAAGGAACTTAAAATAAATACTTAGGGGAAAACTGGATGTTAAATCTTATGGGCAAAAACATCTTAGAAGGCATGTAAAGTTTTACCCAGAGCCTTGACATTCTCAGTTAAGAACAAGAACTTATTCTTGTTTGGGGCTTCTCCATAACAGCATTTAGTAAATTACACAAGCTAACATTTTCAAGTTAGCATAAAAAACTCAAAGGAAAGTTAATATGAAACTACTGGGTTTTGTCTGTGGCAATAATCAGCAGTAAAATACGTGCCTACAAATGTTTAGAGCTTGGAAGTAAGACATTTCTCCTGGTTTTTGTATGAGTTTAACATGCAATAATGTACTATTTTACATCACAAAATAATATTGAATATACATACATAGGGATGTCAACAAAGGTAAAACTTTGATCAGATGATTTTTCCAAACTGTTTTAGAGACGAATTGGAAGGGGAAGAGTCACAATTATTTAATACTTTTATGTTTGTATTATAATAATACAAAAGACTCTGTAAGCCAACAATGTAAAAAATGTATGTCCTTTCCTTTCTATGTTGGGATAAACAACAACTTATATCTGATATTTGTTACCTTTTACTTTAATAGAAACTAATTTGATTACCATATTCAGCTAAGTTATCAGCACTCCCATCAAGAGGAAAGACCGTATCAGTAGTGCTTAACATGCTTCAGGTCCCTTCGGGACCCAGGAAATAAAACTTTTAAGAAGCAAGCCTGGTTGCTGAGAGGCATGCAATTTTAATATTGTTGGGGGAGGGGCCTCTCTGAGTAGCTGCTTTCCCCACTTCCCTGGGTAGAACAGCCATGGCTGCTGTCGGAAATAGTCAGAGGTCTCTCACGCCTCACTCCCTCACCCCAATGACCTGATCGCATTCTCACTGGAGGCGGGAAGGGAGCAGAAAGAAACCAGCTGCAGCTCAAGGTGGCTCTGCCCATTCCCTCCTAGCCCTTCCCTCCTAGCAATGGAATGACTCCTATGCTCCTCCCCGTCCCTGCAACACCTGTAAAAGAACAGAGGAGACACTCTGCTGCAAATTCCCCCGGCCAGATCTGTTCTATTCCTCACAGTTTACTAGATCCTCTAGTGAGATAACTAAATATTTTTCAAAACCTACCTTCCCCAAACTGAATTTAGGCCTTGTTCACATGCGGAAATTGACCAAAATAACTATTGCAGAATAAATGTCACTTTATTCTGGACCAATGATTTCCTTCACAAAGCAGGACTTTTTTTTCTGGTCAATTTTCCTGTGGAGACAAGATCTTAAGGGGCAGATTCCAGCTAAATGAGTACATATCTATAGTAGAAGGTGAACAGGCAAATAAGTCTTTGCCCCTGAACAAAGACCCCAGTGAATTCTGTACTGAATTCTATAAATGCTCTAGTCAGACTCTGGCACCTGTTTCTGACATTAATATTTAATGAGTCCCCTTTATGATATCAACTGTTACTTTAGAGGTGCACCGAAAAGATAAAGATCCTGAAACCTGTGCCTGTGTCAAACATATATGTATGTTTGTTCAGTACAGACTGTAAATTACTTCTAAAGTATTGGGAACCAGATTTTTTTTCCCCAGCCTTGTGCATAGACCCAAATGCGTTTTATATCTGCACATAACTCAGAAAATACTAAGAAACTGCTTAGTATTATTCATGCTGCTAGATCAGATGTCATTTTTGTGGTTATTTTAATGTAAGATGCTCAAAAAGTCTTTCCTTGAGTGGAATGGTATTATCATTTTGCTGGTAACAGTGTATTTGGCCTTACGTTGTTTACTGGTTTAACATCAGTGATATGGGTCCAACAGCCAGTATTATCGTTAATGAAATAGTCAAAGGACTTTGTATTATGCAGAAGTACTAAAAAGGGGAGCCTTTTATTTGTATTCTTTGCACTGTAGAACCTTTAGCTGAGAGAAACCTGCCTCGTGAATATACTGTATCATCATAGATGACACTGATCATTATATTGACTATGTTTGTGACCATATTTTGTAATTTACAAGGAATCCGATTCTGTTGCTACCTAAAATCTTTAAATAATCCCACTACTTTCATAGCTTCTTGGGTTAAAAATAATAGTACAACCAAAGGCATTATCTGTAGGTCTTAAGTGGTCTTTAGAATCTATTAAATACATTCAGGAGTGCACATATCAGGCGAAAACTGCAGTTGTTTCAATAAAATTGTCTTCGATAGCCCACCAGATGCTTGTGATATAATTCCCTTCCCAACCAGTAGATTGAGACTGATCACTAAGTCTTTTGATTACCTCATTTTCCATACATAATGATCTACTCACACTTTGACTGGAGGTAGTTTGGTCTCAAGAAGGTGGAGGAATAATTGCCACTGCAAGCCAGCTAGATACACATGAAAGCAGGAGAGGCCTCTAACAATACCTTACCCATGCAACACCACATAAAGCACCAACAGCCTGCAGATCCTTTTTCCTGTGTGCAGTCATCATCCTTACCAACGATTTTGTATGACTGACCCCAGCAAAGGTTCCGGAACCCATAACAGAGCTTGTAATGCTTACACTGCCAAGCTTCTATGAAGCTGGGTATTGTGAGATTTTTCTGCCAGAACTGTGAGAGAAACTGTGCCCCAGAAGGGGATTCCCACCACAAGAAGGATGCTCATGTGCAAAATATTGACCAGCAAAATAAACAATGAAGTATAAGACTTTTTTTAGTAACCATATATATGTTTAATGTTATAACTAAAACCAAAGGAACTAATGCTGATTCCTACTTATTGTGAGGTGTTTTTCAAGTGTCCACTAATTATGCACCAATTTGGTAATGACTATTATGCTGAAATAGTTTAGTAAAAAATTATTCATGCAAATGCACCATGGATCTCTGTTCCAAAGTGTTTCACCTCCATTCAGTATTAATAATGCAGATTAAAAATTAGCTAAGTAAATTATTTTATACTTATTTTAAATATTTGCTTTAAATTGTGTCATTTCTTTCTGTGTTCCAATGCATGTTGTGTATTGGATTGTTACTTTAACCAGAAAGATTGATTTGGAACTTAGGCTGTTGTCAGAAAATCTACACATTTTTTACTGATTCCTTTGTGGGTATTTTTGGTCTGGCAGTTAGTATCAGAACAGAAAAAGAACCTGAGTGCTAGTCTAACCTGCAGAACAACAGCAAAAGGTATGATTTATTAAGAAATAATTCCAGGAGGGTAACGCTTTATCTATTTAAAGAAGATCAAAGCAGAAGAGAGCTGCTCTACAAGGATATTGTGGGTTTTTAATAGGTCACTTAGCATGTTATTGTTCATTGCAATTAATTACAACAAAAGGAACCACACAGTCAATTCAGTCTTTGCTACTTCTTCCCCTATTTGCACTACATTGGTGTAATAACAGTTAATATATATTTTTGCAGAAATACATGAATATGGGGAGGGTGGAGGAATCCTTCCCAATCTGAAGCCAAGAAATAAATTAAAAGAAATAAAAGAAAAAACAGTTGTCTTTTTTTGTCAGAAAATCTAGTAGTATTTTGTGTTAGAGCCAGTTCCTGCAAAGATTTATTTATGTGAGTAACTTCACTTATGCGAGGAGACCCATTAAGTTAGTAAAATTTTGCGACTAAAGGTGGTTTGTGTTTAAGCTTTTGGAGCACTGGTTTCTTATTGTGGAACAGGAACTGAGCACCTGGGAAAATACATACCACGTCACCAGGATAGTGAAGTACAGTATTTCACCAAGATCAATGCTATTATGAATACTGACAGGTTTCAGAGGAACAGCCGTGTTAGTCTGTATTCGCAAAAAGAAAAGGAGTACTTGTGGCACCTTAGAGACTAACCAATTTATTTGAGCATGAGCTTTCGTGTGAGCTGTAGCTCACAAAAGCTCATGCTCAAATAAATTGGTTAGTCTCTAAGGTGCCACAAGTACTCCTTTTCTTATTATGAATACTGTCTCACAGTTTGCTGTTTAGGTATGTATGTGTGTTGCACATCCTCAAACAGTTCCTAGAGGGAGCGACTTCTCCCAGGGAGGAAGGAGCCCTATCTCAAGAAGTGATTCTGAAAGGAGGTTCGGGGTGTAAGAGTTGCTCCATGCTCTCTGCCTGGAGGAGAAAGCTAAACTGTTTTGTACTAGCAGCAGGATGGTAGCTATTTGTATATTCTCTTCCTGTAATAAATGCACATTGTTCTGTTGTTTGTTAAACTTGTGCCTGTGTTGTTATTCCAGGGACTCCATCTGCTTGTGTAGCTCACACAGCAATAAGGAAACCACAAGGTCTTGTAATGATACCAAATTAATCCAGAATTTATGCTCAGGGCTACATTAACTCCAAAAAGAACAGATGTTTTATTTCTCCTCTAGGCCCTGAATGTCCCTGTGCTGTTATGACCATCTCTTTGATTGTGACCTGTGAGGAACAACGGTCTCCAGAACCTGTTAAAACCTCTTGAAAATCATGCACAGGGGTCTTTATAGAGTGTTCCCTCTTTCCTCCTCTGCAGCGGATATCATACTGCCTCCACACCACTCCTGGGAAATAAAAGACTAAATTATGAGTCTCAGATTGGTTTTCCCCGGGTGGTAGCACTTCATGTTACTTCTAGGCTGCTAGGTCAACTCTTTATCTTACTTTCACGTATCTTATTATATAATGAACTTATTTTAGTATTTACCCATAATGGCACTGAAAGCTACAAACATCAAGTATTTATGAAGGAGTTCAATATAAGTTAGCTAATACAGTATCACATATACTTAGATCTCTAAGGCCTTTTCAGCTTTTATTCTCCCATCATGCTGAAAAGTTTGGCTGGAACCTTCTCAAGATTGGCTGGCTCTAGTTGGCAAGAGCATGACTCTTGGGTAAATCTATTTCCCTATAGACTTTAATACATAGCTAAATCTGCCGGAGCCTGTCATCCTCAATGGCTATTACATATTTTCCTTGACCGAATGTAGCTAATCTAGCATTAATAAGATCATTCATATTCTCTATCCAAAGTAAGGAAGATTATGTAATTTAAATATAAAATGAATAAATGATTCTTACAACAAACTGCTGCAAATTCAGTAGTTTCAAAATATTTTCACTGCAAAATTATGGGACAATTCTTTCCCTGTTTAGAGGAGATGTGAATGTGCAGTCATAATAAACACTAAAACAAATCCACTATTTAATAATAAAATTGAAAGGAAGATATGTCTAGTCCAGAAATAGGACAAAGTGAGAGCTCAGATGATCAAACTTCACCAGTTAGTGAAGTTCTTATCTATTAAGGGCCAGATTTTCAAAGCTCAGCCTTCAGGTAACGCTCACAAAAATATATCTGCACATGTATAATGGGCACCATTGAAAAAGAAAAGTTTATTGTCCTTTGGTGGTTCTTACTGGACATTATTTGTGGTATTCACTATATGTAGGTTTAGGGTCTCAGTTTTAAAAATATGGTTAAAATCTCAACAACTTTTGGAGGAGTGTTCTGCTTTAGGTCTTGCAGAGATTTCTGTCCATTTTATGCTGCATCCTGACCACCTTGTTCACTGTTTTGTTTGGGATTTATTTTTATAATGCTCCACTTAAAAAAATTAAACACTTATATGGACCATGCCCTCTTATATCTCCTACTGCTTACTTTACATTCTCCTCCTATTATTTCTGTATTCCAAATAGCTATTCTTATTACTTCTAAATTCTAACCCATCTACTTCTTGCTTGACTGCTATGGACTGGATAAAAGAATTTTGCAGGCCTCTGCATTATGGAAATTGGGCCCTCCCCCGCTTCTTCCTTAAACTAGAGAGAGTATGTGAATCTGTAAATATGAGATTATCAGAGTTAGATCTTTCTCAGCAGAAAATACAGAAGTATCACGGACAGAGAAAAGATTTTGTGTTCTTATGCTACTGTATTTTGAGTATTAGAATGCAAACAGGATTTGAATATAAGAATAAAGTTGTATATAGCCCCAAACAATTAACTGATATATAAATACCCAACAAAAACATGGCCTTAACTACAGTGGTACAGGGGCTTCTTCTGAGATTGGAGACTAGTAGAATCTTCTATTATGTCACTGTAGTTCAGGTTTCATGACAAGTCACTCTCAATGGACACTAAGGCAAAGGCGTCACTTTTGGACTGCTCTCTCATTGAGCAGTCATAGCTTTTAGTTCTGCTCATCCTGGAGAATGATCATTCTGCTTCAGCATTTGTAACTGGCAATGTGAGGTAAATATGATGAGTGGTGCCCACATCTGGAAAAGTGGGTTCCAGGTGGCAAGACTTCAACTGTTTTAATAGGTTAATTGGCAATTTGCAAGCTTCATTTTTCCGAAGGAATAATACTGTTCAAACTCATCTTCAAAAGTTACTTTGAGATCAGATGGATATTTTGCAACCAAAGCTACATACTGCAGCTGCATCTTGTTGTGGAGCATATTGCTGAAGTTGGTTGGGAAGCCAAAATCCTTATAGGCTTCTCAAAGATTTTGCAGAGACCCTTTCAGACTCTCAGTTATTAAATTAAAAGTTTCTATTCTAAACTTTTCTGGCCCCCACAGCTCCACATTCAGTGTATTGGATTCACATGCCTACTGTTTTCATTTTGGGACTTGATGAGTTTCACTGTAATAGGCTTGAGATAAAGTTGGTGCCTTTGACTTTCGAAATGCTCCAGTTTCATCAAACTGACTCCTTGGATGCAGTCACCCAGTGACTACAGGAGTTGGACAGCGAAGCCGACATGGATATCTGCTTTTTAAAATGGTTGACATCACTGAAGGACATGAATCCATAGCTCTGCCATAAATGTGGTTTCAAGAAAGGTCCATCTTTTCTTGCAGAAACTGTGCTTCTGTTTGTGTAGTCCCATATACAGTGGTGTCTTTGCTGACTTTATCCAGAGCTTCTCATATATGTACACAATGGTGACATAGGGCTTTTGTGGATTCAGCATGGCAGGACCAAAGGATGCCAGACAGAGATTTTAGAATCAAAATAGGATTATTTTCTTTTCCGTTAAAGCCCTCAGTAAGGATTTTCCAGTGGTGCATTGAGACAGCAGAGAAGGTGTAGAGTCATTGGAGGAAGCCAAAAAAATTCACTGCTTGGACAAATTCAGAGAATGTGCTGCACAAGGGACATAATCTCCTACAGAATTAATATGCCTAATATGCATCTGAATGCATGTTGACAGCATTGGCATAGGCCTGACAGCAACAATCCAAAATATTAATACCCAGTTTGTTTAAAGTAGACAGCACATTCTCTGCAAGACTTGGCACAAATTTTAGAAAATGTTCAACAGGATTTCCACTTTTGTTAATACAACAAACAATGAATGGTAGCTGATCCATGAGAAATACTGGGAGTACTGTCAACTGCAAGGGAGTAATATTTGGCAGTGCAAATTTCCTCTTGTATTGCTGGTAGCACTTTCTTCCACATCAGTTAAAAAAATTTCATCACAGATAGTGGAGGAAATATAAGATTTTCCATGTCCAAACTTATTGATATGACTTGCAAGGAAGTTACCAAATTTGGAAATTTAACTCTACTATTCTCCCCAAAATTCAACTGTGAAGAGATCCAGTGTTTTCATCATCCCAGGGAAATGGGAGTCATCCTTCAGCAAAAAAATTCATTACCTTCACAACTTGCTGTAACACCTCTTAGACTTGATTCTGACCAACAGGGAGAAATTGGTTTTGAATCTGAAGATGGAAGGCAATTTGGGTGAAAGTGATCATGAAATGATAAATTTCATTTTCTAAAAGGAAGGAGTGAAAGTAGCATAATAAGGACAATGGACTTCAAAAAAAGCAGACTGTAACAAATTCAGAGAAATGGTGGTAAAAATGGGAAGAAAAGCTAAGGGGAAAAGGAGTTCAGGAGTGCTGACAGTTTATCTACTTAGCAGGGAGGGAGAGCTAATAATTGATGATATCAAGAAAAGGTGAAGTGTTTGATACCTATTTTGCTTCAGTCTTCACTAAATAAAGTTAATGGTAACCAGATACTCAATACAATTAATTTTGACAACAGAGGGAAGGAACACAAGCCAATATAGGGAAAGAACAGGTTAAAGAATATTTAGATAAGTTAGATGTATTCAAGTTGGGAAGTCCTGATGAAATTCATGCTCCGTACTTAAGAAACTAGCTGACGCAATCTCGAAAACATTAGCAGTTATCTTCAATAACTCATGGAGATTCCAGAGGACTGGAGAAGGGCAAACATAATACCTGTCTTTTAAAAAGGGAAGAAAGAGGATCTGGGAAGTTATAGGCCAGTCAGCCTAACTTTAATACTTGGAAAGATACTGGATCAAATTATTAAACAATCAATTTGTAAGCACCTAGAGAATAATCAATTATAAGGAGTAGCCAGCATAGATTTGTCAAGAGCAAATGATGCTAAACCAAAATGCTTTCCTTTTTTGACAGGGTTACTGGCCTAATGGATTAAGGGGTAGTAGTAGACATGATATATCTTTATTTTACTAAGGCTTTTGACACATTCCCACATGACCTTCTCATAAGCAAACTAGGGAAATGTGATCTAGCTGAAATTACTATAAGGTGAATGCATAACTGCTTCAAAGAGTATACTCAGAGTAGTTATTAATTGATTGCTGTCACACTGGGAGGACCTATCTAGTGGGGTCCTGGTTCTGGTACTATACAGTATTTTCATTAGTGATGTGGATAATGGAATGGAGAGTATACTTATAAAATTTGCAGTGACCCCAAGCTGGGAGGGGTTGCAAGCACTCGAGAAGACAGGATTGGAATTCAAAACAATCTTGACAAATTGGAGATTTGGTCTGAAATCAACAAGATGATATTCAAGATCTTGATGATGATATTCAACAAGATGATATTCAAGATGATATTCAACAAGATGATATTCAAGATGATATAGGAGGAGTACCCGATAACAGTCTTCAAATAGGTTAAGAGCTGTTTTAAAGAGGACTATGATCAATTCTCTGTCCGCTGAAGGTGGGACAATAATTGGCTTAATCTGCAGCAAGAGAGAAGAGAGATTTAGGTTAGATATTAGGAAAAATGTTCTAACTATAAGTATAGTTAAGTAGGTTTCCAAGGAAGGTTGTGGAATCTCCATCATTGGAAATTTTTAAGAACAGGTTGGACAAACCATTACAGTGACAGTCTCTAGGTATAGCTGGTCCTACCTAAGTGTAGGGGGCTGGACTTGATGACCTCTTAGGTCCCTTCCAGTCCTATATTTCAGTGATTCTTTTATACCACTTCTCTCTTTGAAACTGAAGTGACAGCTCAGTATCAATATGCTGATTAACTTTAGATACCTTTAGATAACTTTAAATTGATAGTCACTCTTACTCTCATGCTCTGTAATTCAAGCAGTAGGATGAGCCCAATCACTCTTCTTGTCTGAAAGAAGCTTGCACATGAAACAGAACATAGCACTAAATGAAGGCGACTACAGCAACCATTCCCACATGACTGTTTCTCCATTGACCAACTTTCAAGAGAAAGTGCCTCTGGACAGAGATGATAACTGTAAGGCCGATCACCCATGTGTTTGTACAGCTGTTCAGATATTTTGAAATCTGCATAATGGTTTTGGCAATTGGATTCAATCTAGTACTTTTGGACATTATCAACTACCTGCCATTTGGCTGGATCTGTCAATAAAGATGACTAAGATAATTGTGAAACAATATTGTGTAAGGTGAGATGGCTTATCTTCGTCTCTGCCTCAGCCATATGTAGGTGAGTATAAGGAGGCCCCTTACAACTTGTTCTGCTTTAGACTGTACTGGGCCTTTTCAATGGCACAGACTGAACTTGACATTCCCTCCACTGCAACATCAATATGAGTTACCACTAGATTAAAAAAAAATGGCTCAGTAACCCTTTGTCCTGCAGTTCCTTTTCTTTAATCAGTTTTAATTTAGAGGAGCTTCTCGGGTGTTTCCAACATGCCATTTAAATTAGTTAATTTTATATAACTATATAGTGAGCACGTCTTGATTTTTTTGTCATCCGTGCTTCATACAGGTGTGTACATTCAGGAGCTGCTCTAGCTACAGGCGAACTAGGCAGCTCAAAATGCTAAGAGGCTTTCCCCATTTTTAACCAGATCTTCAAATTTTAATGCACATGTTCTTTGGACAACAGTTTTCAAGGATTTGTTCTGGAGAAGTTTTAGAAAATAAACAGGCAGGTCTTTGTGCATTGGGCCTTATGTATCTGAATATTGTTTTGTAGTAATCAAAAGTAAGAAAAAAATGTGATATAAAATATCAGCAGATATAAAATTCCAGTTAACTTTTGAAAACAATCCAACAGTTTAATATTAATCTGGATATCTCCCAGAAGATTCCACCATATGATCTTCCCTCAGTTCCCTTCCTAGCGTCTCTTTGTTCAGTCCTGTGCAGGTCTCTTATGGTTAGATCAAGCCATAGTTTGCAACAGAGATGTAACATTTATTTTTTGGCTTTTTGAATGTAATCAGTAGACCCTCACTTGCATCAGATTTCTCTAAAGATGTGCTAGAGCAGACTGGGTATGAAATTAGGTGCCATTGCTAAATTATTGTTTGTAGCCTCCTTTACTTATTTTATATTATACAATCTTCTGCTGTTTATGCTGAGTTGTAAGTAAGCTTTTTCGTTAGCACCTTAGACAAGTCAAATGCCTAAGCAACTTGGCTAAAACAACTTCCAGTTTCCCAGACAAATACTAGATTAATCTACAAGATACTCCCCTATTGCAAAAAATCGTAAAACTGACCAATCTGATGGTAATGTCATATAGGAGGACTATACTGAATTAGCTGAAGATCATCTCAGTCTCTGGGTGGATGGGAATGGCTTGTATTACACAACAGGGAACCCTCTAGCCAGTTGATGAGTGGCATTGATACGTTTCCAAAATTTCCAGTCCTCTTTTCTTGAAAGATTGTGGCTTCAGTTTGATGGACATGCAGGGAGAAGGTTAAAGGAGTAAAATAAAACTCCTCAGAATCCCATCAAGAAAAGGAGGACTCCAGTCTTCTGTGAGGGTAAAGAAGTGCTAAAGTTGAAGGGGAAGCTTTCCCATCAAAAAGCCAAAGGGCAGCAGCATAGAGAAACAACCCTACCACCAACCTTGTCTTTCATCACATTCATCTCATTAGAGTTGGTTCAAAAATGTTAATTCTCAGGAATCAGGACAAGAAGCAGCTGCCTATGGCAGCAGAATCTGCCTAGGGCTGGTGCGGAACCTGACTGGGACTACGCTGCAACTCTGGCGCATGGGGTCACAGCACCACTCACTCAAATTTGGACAAATTTGTCCAAATGGACCTGAAATTGCCAGAGCAAAGTTTACAGGACCTTTTGCTCCACTAGTTGTGCGGGATAAAATAAATGTTTTAATATGTGAAGATCCTGAATATGTATCACCTTCACTTATTTTCTGACACTATGTATACTACATACTAATACATTTTAAGGAATCAGATATTCACGTTGCATGAGAACTAGAGCAGTATTCTTATATGAAGATTTAGAAGGTATATCTTTGCAGATATTTTCAATGTAAATTCAGAGATCCATTTGGTTAAACATAGATACAAATGCTTTGTATTAGATATTCCTATCAGTGTACAGTATATAACCAGTGTAGCTATCTTGCTTATAAAAGGTCTACAAGGAATAAAACAAGTTGACTTAATTTTTTCCTTCTTTTTAGAAGCTGCTTGTGTTTAAATTGCTCAATTTAAGTAGCACGCTGTAAAACTACAAAAATGTACTGCAGTGTGAATAAATTATCTTCTTTTAATTCTTGCTCTGAGTGATCGTAAATAATTAACACCAGCTGTTTCTGAAGATTGTATTTTTATTATTAGAAGTAATAAAAACCAAGGACCATGTCTGCTGTAGTGAAACTTGTAGTTAACTGAAACAGAAGTCTGCTGGCCTCATTTTCTTAAAGGGAGGTTCACCAAACTCTAGCAGAAACACTGTGATCATGAAGAGAGATTCTGAAAGCAAACTTTATGCGCTGTAGACACATGCTGATTGATTTGTCTGATTTTTTTTTTTTTTGCCCACACAGTAAGACTTTTCTTTTAATTTTAAATAATCACACAGAGATGTACACAGATCTCAAAGCAGGATCCTGGGATGAAATTTTAGTCCCATGGAAGACCGTGGGAATTCCTGGTTGACTTCAGTGGGGACAGCATTTCATCCCCCAGTATTAGGCATTAGAGATATGGTTACAAATTATCAACCCGCCCACCGCATTCAGCTTTGGAAACAATTAGTGGTACACTATAGTTTTACAATTCAAAAATCCTTATTCTGTACCTTAAATTTGAATTTACATGGGCTGTTTGTGTGTGTCTATGTGTGCTTTTTTTGTACTCATGCAATGTTCAGATTTGTTTTTAAAATTATTTTTAATGTATGAATAATGCATCAGGATAACTCCTTATCCAGAATAAGACCAGGGGGAATGGTCTGTCTCTCTTTAAAAGAACAGTTGTATGAAGTGTCTGATTTTATTCATTTGTATTTTGACACTGATGAAGGTTTTGATCTGGAATGAGTAGGTTCTAATTTCCTCGTATTTAATCACCAGGTGATTTTTCTTAATATTGTGATATGATTTCATCACCACCATTTTTGCTTAATCAGTTCAAACAATTGTTACATAAGTAAATGACTGTCAAGCAGGGATCCTGACAGAGATCTGTTTCTCTTCAACATCAATAAGTAAAGATTTGAATGTATTTTTTATTTTTTACTTTTATTTGGTCAGTATATCAGAAAAACCTTGTAAGTGTCCTGATCCCTTTCTGAGTTATACGTTCTCACGAGCATTCTGCTTCATCCCCTGTATGGCACAAAAAATATCACACACAAATTGGTGCAGTTTGCAGCTTTTCCTTTTGAGTCACTAGTTAACCTTAAATGAAGCTGTTTCAGGCCAAACCGGATGGCCTTTGACAGGGCACGGTGGCCTTGACAGGGCCCGGTGGAGAAGCATACACTGCTGCAGTTTTTAATATTCATAGAATAAAGTCTGCAGATTAGAGTTCCAAGTCCATTCACAAACAGAGCTGCTCCACAGTGGAGTGTGTGTTACTGAAAAGAAATTTGGAACTATTGGGGTAAAAAGCAAAATCTATTCCCAAATGGAGATTTAAAACTGGATTATCCGTAAAGAAAACTCTGAGGCTATGGGAATCGTATGGGATATATTCAATATGAATTTTAAAAAATGCCATAAAAGAGAGAGACAGTCTGGACATTATTCCAATACATTGTACAGCTTTGGCTTTTTAGAGTAATGGGTTCATTGTTATAAAGGTTGCCCATTGTATCTGTTTTAAAAAATGAGCACAGCACAGAATGCATGAGGTAGCATGCCCTAAGGGATGATGTTGGATGCGGGGTGGGAGGCAAAGCTGGTTTTAGTGTGCTTCTCTTATTTGCTTCAGAAGCAGTAGGATTGTAGGAGGAAGAGGTCTGTGCTCTCTTTTAAAGACATCTTATTATGTTACAAATAGATAAAGCTACATATTCCAGTATTGCCAGCATTTGGTAGACGATAGTATATAGAGTATATTTTTCTCTAATGTTTCAAAATATCACCTATGCTCAGTGTTAACAACATAACCAATGGCTTTCTATGGTTATATTCCAACAGAGCCTTCATGCAGTCTGCGCAGGATACAAAATGTAACAAAGTTGTCTGAAAAATGCTTTATTTCTCTGAAGCAACATATGGCACCTTACAATTAAATTTTGGTCTAGTGACTACCTGTCCTTTTTCATTATCAAATGGCAATGTCCATGTGCGAAGTATAGATCAACTGTAATGCAATACTGTAATGTACTTGTCTGCATGACTTTGTCCAAAGTAAAGTAAAAGGGCTATATTTTTTTCAGTAATGAGACTAAGTAGGAGTTGTCCAGTAACATATTGTCAAACTTATGAGCTTTTTTTCCCGAGAGGTGTCATCAAACACAAAACCACTATCTACCCTGACCTACATTATAACTTCTATTAATTTATTTTATTTTGAGACAGACTTTATATCATGTATATGTACACAAATTTATATTAAGAAGTCATCTCATCAGTAGTACCTCTTATTTTCCAAAGACATAGCTTTCTTTGTCAAATAAAACATACCTTTTTCACTTCACAAATTCAGTAGGTTAACTACATAAATGGTAGATTTAGCCTATTCTGCATTATTTGTGAATGATTGGATCTTTTTAGATAATGTGTTTAGTAGAAGTATTATATCTGTAGTGGGATTTACAGGAGCCAGTTCTGAACTTACTGAGATCCAACTCACATTTTAACACGATTTCTTTTTCTTTTAGATTTTTTGGTTTGGTTTTGCGGCGCTAGTTCTTAAAAACAAATAATGGAAAATAAAAGTTCTAAGAATAATAATGCCTCTGTTAAAGAGTCATGCCAGAGTGGGAAAGGAAGCACAGCCATCTGGTGTCTAGGATAGGATCCTCCGAACAGCATAGGAAAGCACAGCTTACTGTTCCGTAAAAGTACCTTATAACCCACCCTAACACCTGTTACACACTGCAACATATAGGCAAAGGACTGATTATTTTTCAGGCCAGCATACGACTCCTTTGAGCCTTGGTGCACTTGGTAGGGTGGTATAGCTGGTACCCAACCTACTGCTGTTTTGAGCTCTAAGTTGCAATCTTGTCCTACTTGACACCCTTTTCACCCACTAATGCAACAGCACAGTACAGGACATGATTTTTCCTTGTGTCCAGATTTCATAACAAATGCTTTTGGGGCAAGAGGGGGGAGTGAGTGTACTGTAAGTTAGGTTTATAAATACATTTCATGTGCTGTTTTGAGAATATAAAAGATAACACGATGAAATGTGCAGGGTATGTTATCTAGACATTTTTCAACAGGGAAGTGAAATGCAAATATATTTGATGCATGTTATATCACAAAATTGTTCTGTTTACAACGGATTTGAACTTTATATGGTGAGCTGGCAGGAAATGAGGCAGGGTTCCAACTACATAAAGTTCAAATCCGTCGTAAGCAGAACCACTCTGAGACATTTTTCATTGTCAGGGTTTTCTACAAATGTGATATAACATGCAAGTCAAGAAACGACAAAAGTCCATTAACATGCTTACAAAATAGGTCAGACTTATGATACTGAGTCAATGGGAGTTCTGTTGATTTCAGTTGAGCTAGAATTTCACCTCAGGATGAACATTAAATACATTTATCCCAAAGCATCACATTGCATTACTAATTAGTTTCTGAATTGAGTGGTAAATTATTGTAAATCGTTCTGGCTTTTATCCCAACTGAAATTAAACTTGCAGATTTACTTAATATTATTAAATTAATGTTGATTGGTTCCAATATGTATACATTTGTCTCTCTTACAGATTTCGTTTCTTGCCTCAGCTTACATAAGTCAGGAGCTCTCAGAGGAAAGCTGCTCTGCCCTGGGATCTATTACACATTACCTTTACCTTTGCCAGTTTAGCTGGATGCTCGTTCAGGTTAGTATCTTTCTCTTTCTCTTTCTCTCTCTCTCACTCCCAAAAATCTGCTTAAGGGCAGCTGACACTTGTACTGCATTTATGTCATTTCTTAATGTGTCTGTCATCACATTCCAGTGATATTTATGAGGCAAAGAACTTAAATAACCCCTACTAACCCTAGAGTGAAAGATCTAGAAATACATTTTCAGATCTGTTTGGAGATGTATTCCACTAAGTCCCATTAACATCCACGGCCATTGTGCACTAAATCTTTCCATATCCCAGTTTGAAAATGTACCCAGTAGGAAGTACATTATCAAAACTGAAGAAGCTGCTTTTGTGAGAGCTAATGGTGTTTCTAAATGTATCTTCCTTACATTGTTTTGAAAAAGTCTCTTCAAGTTGAAATACTGGTTACAAGTTACATTGGTCATCAGAGTCAATGTCAGTTTGCACTTTAGACCCATGTAGAATGAAAAATCTACTTCTTAATTCAAGTTGAGATGTATAGCGTAGAGAAAAGCTATTATAAGGCCAAAACGCTGCATCAGATCTACTGAAAAAGTACACACATTCGCAGATATGCCCACAATTCTGAGACAGAAGACTTAATTCAGCATGATATAAGCAAGTAAAACTCTTGTGGAAATCTCTAGACCAAATCTATTAGTTGTGGAAACATGTGTGATGTAAATTGGTCAAAGCAACTGTGAGATAAAGCAGAGGAGGGTCCATCATGCAGATTTGTATTTAGCATCCCATGCACCTCTGCGCATATGTGCTTACAGTATTGACAGGATTTGGGTGCATCATGTTTATAGTATACAATGTCATATTTGCAGCACCTTCACTCAAATTGCTTTATTTTATCTCACACACTGTCCAGCATACAGGATTGGGCCCTATGTAAGGACAAAATTCAGCAGAGATCAATTATGCTGTAACTGTGCTGCTTTGTCCTTAGTAACGGAAAGACACCAAAAAAAAAATTCTTCACTTCCTTGCGCTTTGTCAAGAGGCTAACATAAACATGGAACAAAAACAAAAGGCAGCTCTCTATCTTGGGTCCCAAGCTTACTGTGTCTGTTTGCCTTAAATAGCAGTAATTTTGAGGAAAAGAAACACATAGTCAGCCTAAAACATAGAATCACCTTTTCTGAACACGGCTGAACACTGAGCAGAGATCTTCCTTGAGCTATACATAGTGAAGCCTAGATTTTTTTTCCTGAGTTGATACAGTTAGAACCCAATAAAATGCATGAGTAATTCAAATTATTCCCTTGAATATACATTACTTTCCATTTGTCAGTACTGAACTACTTCTGCTGATATGCCCATTCACCTGGTTTGGTTCGCAATCTCTGAAGTTTCATGCAGTTTTCACTGGTCTTGACTAACCTAAATAATTTTGTCATTTTCAGATTTCACCATCTCACTGTCTACCTCACTTCCAGATAATTGATCAATATATTAAACATCACATGTTTCAGTATGGAACTTTGACACCCCACTGGTAACCCTTGACTGGATAATTGGCTATTTATTCCTACTCTTTGTTTTCTGTCTTTTAGCCAGTTTCTGCCTTATGAAAGTGCTGTACCTTTCAGACCATAACTACTGAATTCTTATAGTACAGTGTTGGACAACCTGCAGCCCGTGTAGGTCGCCTTTTGGGTGGCGACATAAGTTTTGTCCACAAAACTTGGTAGTTGTAGACAAGTCCTCACTATACAGCCACCAGCCTTTATTGCCAATAAACCCACAAGCTTTTTCTAGCTTTCCCCGGAGTCATACTATCCTCACAGGTTACTGCTTGGCTTTTTGCCTCTGATTTTCTCTCTTCAGTTCTTCCCAGTTTCTCTTTGTCCTGCTTCCCTCAAACACTCTCACACACAACACACAAACAATACTCAGCAAAGGCCCTCTGCCTTCTCAGTCCAAAACTCGTGTAGGTTTACATAACCCTTTTGTCTTCAGTAGGGTCTTGTGGTTAATTTATCCTCACTGTTATGTTAATTGAAGGGTGAGTTCACACCCATCAGTCTCAGCAAGGTTTTAACTTTTCCCATAACAAGGTTTAACTCATCTTATAGCAAATTATATCTGCCAGTTCTTCTTTATCCATTATTTTTGCTACATTAGGCACAGTTTTCCTTGGCAAAAGCCCATGCTCATTAGATCATGTTACATCATTATTTTTTAGGTGTTTTATAATTTTATTTTTAATTATCAGCTTGACCAAGTACTGAAATAAGGCTTACTGGTTTGTAATTCCCCAGATCACCTCTCCAGCCTTTTTAAAATGTAGGTCCTACATTTGCTACCTTCCAGTCCTCTGGTATATGTAGAAGCTGATTTTAATGAGAGGTTGCATTTTTTTCTTCCTAGTAGCTCAGTCATTTCATTCTTAAAATCCTTCAGATCTCTTGGATGTCAATCATCTGAGCCTGGTGAATTCATGCTTTTAAATTTACCAGTTTGTTCCAGCACCTCTTCTTTTGACACCTCAGCCTCTTATAGGGCTTCATCTTTGTGAGAAAACTCCTGACTTTTGTGTAGAACTACATTGAAATTAGCTTCTCCTCTTGTATGGACTCAGGTTAGTCATTCCAAAAAGCAATCCTTTCCCTCTCTAAACATTTGTAACCTTTGGCCGATGTATATGTATTTTATTAGACTCTGGCTCTTTGATCTCTCTTGACAGTTACATACTCAATATCTGCTACCTCATTTGGAGGCCTGTAGTATAAACCGAACACTATATTTGTATCCTACAAGTTCAGTTGCGTAGTCCAGTCCACTCCGAATTTCTCTTTCTCAATGGAATCTTGCAGATACAGCACTACTTCCTCACCTCTTCAATCTAATCTGTTGGTTTTGTGTAGTCAAATATTATACTATCACATTGCTTGTTATCATTCTACCAAAGTTCAGTAAATGCCTATAATGTAAAAATCCTCATCCATTCTAATTCACCTGTATTTTTAGCTTCTTGCCTTTATATATAGATATGATATCTATCAACAGATTATATACCAGATTATATACCAACAGATTAGATTGAAGAGGTGAGGAAGTAGTGCTGTATCTGCAAGATTCCATTGAGAAAGAGAAATTCGGAGTGGACTGGACTACGCAACTGAACTTGTAGGATACAAATATAGTGTTAGGTTTATACTACAGGCCTCCAAATGAGGTAGCAGATATTGAGTATGTAACTGTCAAGAGAGATCAAAGAGCCAAAGTCTAATAAAATACATATACATCGGCCAAAGGTTACAAATGTTTAGAAAGGGAAAGGATTGCTTTATATATAGATAAAAATATGTCTATTTTTATTTAACTTCTTGGTTTAACACTTTGTTGATTTTTAACTGAATTAACCTTTTTGATCTCAGCCTGTCCCTTCTTAAATCCAGCTGTAATTTCTGTTTTATCCTTTAGTGGGTACAAAACACCTTAGTATTACTGACGGTCTTTCGTACATGGAAAATGAACTTATTTTTATATCAGTGAATGCCAGGTCCTATGTGCTACAAAATGGGTAAGAATACAAACTGGAACCAAATGGTGGCGAATAGGACTTTGCATCTGTAGTCATGATGTGCCTCAGTCCTCTTAATACTTTAAGCATAAATGTGTGAAGATTAGAGCTAGTTGGAAAAAAAATGGAGGAGGGACATTTAAAGGTTTCTTTTAATTTCCATTAAAATGTTTAAATTCCAAATTTAATCAAAGTTATCATTTTTTTAAAAAATTGGTCCGCTTCTAGTGCATGGCCGCTGCACACATCAAGATATACAAGCATAGACCTTTCTTGTGCAATTTAGTTTGCTCTTACAGGGATTAAGATTTGTTGTGTGGCCTGCTCATTCCTGACATGAGCACAGGCCACAGTATCTTGTCACAACAAATCATAGGCAATGCAAGCTACTATATAAGTGCTTTATTACATCATTCCTAGATGTTTTGGTTGTTTCTTTATATACTTGCCAGATTTCCATGTCCCATTTGCGTCTATGCAATAGTTAGCATAGCAGGATGGTGGAACAAGCCAGGACATCCAGAACAGAATAAGTAAAGCCAGGAACACCTTCCAGAGCTTAAATACAGTCTGGAAATCACCAAAATACAACACCAAAACGAAACCAGATTTTTCAGTGCTGCGTACTTTCAACACTACTTTAAAGGGCAGAATGCCGGGGAATGACAAAGTACGACATGTCCAAACTGTTTTCATTTCTTACAAGCTGCCTCAGAAAAATCCTCTGTATCTTTTGGCCCAGAACAGTCTCAAACCAAGACCTGTTTACACAGTGCAGCCAAGAAGATATGAGCACCATCATTACCAGGAGGCATTGGAGATGGATTGGCCATGTGTCTTTGTATGGAAACTGATTCCATCACCAGAGTAGCGATAATATAGACACCTGAAAACAAGTGAAAACGAGGCTGCCTGAAAACAACATGGCGAAGAGCTGTGGAAACTGAGCTGAAAAACCTGGGGCACAGCTGGGGAACCATTGAAAGACTTGCCAGAAACAGACAGGAGTTTGTCGCTTCCCTAAATGCCAGAAGGCGTAATGGGTACAAACTAAACTAACAGTTAGCATGATGGGGTTGTACTGTCCTACTATGAGTTAAGGCTGCAGTCTCTGGGGAAGAGTGAGATATACTCTTGCTGCTGCATGCCATTGTCTTGTGGAAAGCAGTAGAGTCATACATGGAACTTATGTGGACATGTTTCTGTCCCTTTCTGCCTAGGTGCGAGTATTAATAAATCATATCCAATAAGAAATGGAGACACACCACTCACACGTGCATCCCCAAACAGAGTGTGAGATAAATTTTCACTACTCTAGCTTCTCATAGCAGTGTATGCTTTTGTGTGCATGTATCTATGGGATACGATAATATGAAGTACATAATGGTGAATAGTTTAAGTTGCTTTTATTTTATTTTATTTTTTTTAATTCTATCGATCTGTTTTCCCACAACAAGTCATAAATTCTTTAACATATTGAAACATTTTTTATTTTGGTGTGAACCAGTTGCCATTAATAATGTTCAGCGTTTAGGGAAGTGTAAAGGAAGAGCCAAGTTTTGAAACATAATTATTCAATATATTCAAATGCTCAGATCTTAGAAAAGAGTATTTCCTTAAACTTTTCTGTTCATTAAAATACAGATATGAATTGTTGAATCTAATGGACAGTAGCTCAGGCAGGCTGTGCTAATAATCCACACTATTTTAATGAAGCTACACCAATTTACACCAACTGAAGATCTGGAACATAATCAATATTTGTTCATCTGCAGTTTTGAAAACATTAGAAAATACAGGATGAAGGAGTCAGACTTTCGGATTTAAATGGTTACTCCGCCAAACTATTGATATTGCAAAGCAAAGCCTAATCTTTCAGTACTGGCCTGAGAAAAGGATCATAGGTAGAGCAGCTCAGGATTCTGATTGAACACACCCTCAGCAGCTTCTGTTCTCAGGACTTCTGTGGAGCTCCTGGGAGAATGGAAATATGTCACAGGGTGGTGGAAACTCCATTAGGGCTGAGACCCATTTGAGTGTAAAGGGCCGAGGTAGAGTGGCAGGTGCAAATTACACATCCTCCACAGACCTGAGGAAGAGCTCTGTGTAGCTTGAAAGCTTGTCTCTCTCACCAACAGAAGTTAGTCCAATAAAAGATATTACCTCACCCACCTTGTCTCTCTAACCTCCTCCATATATTAATGGGGGTGAATTTGGCCAAGAGTTTTGAGTCATATATAGCTGCCTAATATACAGAAGTTTTAAGCCATATTAGTGCACCCTGCCACCACCCACTGACACCCACCAGTATGCATTTTAAGAGCCAATCCATGTTGGGTGGCTTGTTCTTTGGGATGACAGAGCGTATGTCGATGAGCGTACGTTAGACATGCTGTTCTGTACTGTATTGTTTGTTCCAGGGCACTCAGTAGATTATGGCAAATCCTTGGTAGCAGTTCCTGTGTATGACAGGCACATACAAGTAAAAGTATGCCTGTTCAAACTTTACCATAAGAAATCTTATTAAGAATAATGTATTAGAAACTGCCCCTTTGGTAACTTAGTTGTACACTTTTTAAAACTAGTTTAAGATGTTGTAATTCTCATCTGTATCAACTAAATAATAGCCAATTCCTAGTTTGAGAATTGTGGGAAAATGTATGATACAAAGCCCTGATTCTCATCACATTTAAACCAATGCAAATCTGGAGTAACTCCACAGAATGCAGTTGCAGTGGAGTAAAACCAGTGGGAGCAAGATGAATGTCAGGTCTCAAGTATTTGTGTTTCTCCTTTTTATTTTTTTGGCCATATTTGTGCCTGGTTGTTTTTCCATAAATCCACTTGCAATCTTATTAAGGTCCTGATTCAGCAAGGTACTTAAGCACATGCCTAACTTTTAACCATGTGAGTAGGCCGAAAGTCATTCATATAGATGTATGCATCCCTTCCAAAATGGGGCGGGGGCTGAGGGAAATAAAGCTATGTGCACCAAACTGGCAAGCCCTATATCTAAAGTCTCCTTCCTGATAAGCTGTACCTGCTGACTACAGTCCCACATGTAACCCCATTAAAAAAAATCCATACATAAAATGTGTCTTACGTCTTGAAAGGTAGCTTCAATTGCTTGTTTCATTGCAAAAGAAAAAAACCCCTCAGTAAGTTTAGGTTCATTTCGTTAAGATTTTCTATTCATGCATAATTGTTTTGGATTGCACCTCAGAACATTCATAGCTCTTGCATTAGTTTCTTCACCTGAGCAACTGAGAAATGGACTGTACATTTTATTCCTCTGGAGGACTAGTTATTGTTATAGCATAGCAACAGGAAAGGATTTTCTAAAATTAGCTCCACTATTTGTACTTCATTGATTTAATTTTGGCACACCAAAAGAAGTTGAAGACAAGAGGCTTATAATTATCAAGATAAAAATGTCACTGCACAGGAAATGGTGAATTGGCCAATCTCTCTTAAAGCTTTGCAAAGACCATTGGACTAGTGTCATCCATGTGATAAATGAGATAAGATGGGTAACTATGACTATACAAATACAGCAAAGGAGGGGAAGGACATATGGTAGGACTTCTTAGAAAACAATCTGAATTGCATAACTGAGAACAATTAAGCTAATAGTCAGAATTAACAGGATCAGTGATCCCTAACTAAATATAATGGAATAAATCAGTACACTGTCAGAGTACTAGTACTGAAGTATGGCTTAGGTAAGACCAGAAAACCACACAATTTGAAGATTTATACAGAACGGTTCTCTATTACTGTTGATTCTTTTAATTTTGTGGAAGAAAGAAGTCCCTCTTTCCTTTAAGAACAAAGAAACTTCCTTTGCATAAGATGAAAAAGAGAAGGATCTAGTATAGCTACTGAATGCAGTAAAATAGGACGGAAAGAGTTATTACAAAACTCAGCAAATAGAAAAATCTTTGCACAAATATTCAAATCCATTTTCAGCCATTTAGCATTTACTTTTGGAGAACATTTAACTGAATATGCAAGCAGTAATTTTTCTTTTGTCCTTTAATGAAATTCATACACTTTTTCTTTTGTTCCCTGATCGTACAACATATTGCTAATAATCAAAGGGAGAATTTTGAATTATGTAATCAAGATTTGTTCTTCATCGATTAGATATGTAAGACCAGGAAAATACCAAATAACTAACCAACAATACTTACATAACTAACCCACTCAGCACAAATTAAATACTTGATAGTAGAATTCACAGTTTGCTACTTGGATGAACTGAAAGCCAAGAATTTGGCTGAAGAAATTCACAAATATTTTTGAACAACAAATCCATTTGGTAATTTTGCAATCTCTTAACAGACCATCTGTAAACCAAAAAATGACTAAAATCATTGTATCAATTATTTGCCCAACTCTAGTTCGTATAGTATTTGAGATGAAGCAAAGAAAGCAAAGAAATAGGTCACCAAATGTACGACACAGAAGACTACCTATATGGATAGTATTAAGGCCTTATAAAGGGCTTGTCTACAGGGAGAAAAAGCCTGGAATAGCTACTGTAGAATATCTATTGCTGTATAACTATTTTGCGCCAACTCTCATGTGGATTCTTTGATTCTGCACTAAGGGTATATCTACACTGCAATAAAAACCCAGGGCTGGTCCGTGCCAGCTGGCTTGGGCTCCTGGGGCTGAGGCTGTGGGGCTGTTTCATTGCAGTGTAGACTTCTGGGCTCAGGTTGCAGCCTGAGCTCTGGGACCCTCCCACCTTGCAGAGTCCTAGAGCCCAGGCTCCAGCCCGAGTCAGCTGTCACAGGCCAGGCACTGGTATCTAATTGCTGCACAAAAGTACTCTAAGCCTTGGTCTACACTAGGAGTTGAGGTCGAATTTAGCGCGTTAAATCGATTTAACTCTGCACCCGTCCACACGATGAAGCCCTTTTTTTCAAGTTAAAGGGCTCTTAAAATCGATTTCCTTACTCCACCCCCACAAGGGGATTAGCACTGAAATCAGCCTTGCTGGGTCGAATTTGGGGTACTGTGGACACAATTAGACGGTATTGGCCCCCGGAGCTATCCCAGAGTGCTCCATTGTGACTGCTTTGGACAGCACTCTCAACTCAGACGCACTGGCCAGGTAGACAGGAAAAGGCCCGCGAACTTTTGAATTTCAATTTCCTGTTTGGCCAGCGTGGCAAGCTGCAGGTGACCATGCAGAGCTCATCAGCAGAGGTGACCATAATGGAGTCCCAGAATTGCAAAAAAGCTCCAGCATGGACCGAACGGGACGTACGGGATCTGATCGCTGTGTGGGGAGAGGAATCCATGCTATCAGAACTCCGTTCCAGTTTTCGACATGCCAAAACATTTGTCAAAATCTCCCAGGGCATGAAGGACAGAGGCCATAACAGGGACCCGAAGCAGTCCACGTGAAACTTAAGGAGCTGAGGCAAGCCTACCAGAAAACCAGAGAGGCGAACAGCCGCTCTGGGTCAGAGCCCCAAATGTGCCACTTCTATGATGAGCTGCATGCCATTTTAGGGGGTTCAGCCACCACTACCCCAGCCGTGTTGTTTGACTCCTTCAATGGAGATGGAGGCAACACAGAAGTAGGTTTTGGGGACGAGGAAGATGATGATGGTGATGAGGTTGTAGATAGCTCACAGCAAGCAAGCGGAGAAACCAGTTTTCCCGACAGCCAGGAACTGTTTCTTACCCTGGACCTGAAGCCAGTGCCCCCCGAACCCACCCAAGGCTGCCTCCCAGACCCGCCAGGCGGAGAAGGGACCTCTGGTGAGTGTACCTTTTAAAATACTATACATGGTTTAAAAGCAAGCATGTTTATTGATTAATTTGCCCTGGCATTCGCGGCTCTCCTGGATGTACTCCCAAAGCCTTTGCAAAAGGTTTCTGGGGAGGGCAGCCTTATTCCGTCCACCATGGTAGGACACTTTACCACTCCAGGCCAGTAGCACATACTCGGGAATCATTGTAGAACAAAACATTGCAATGTATGTTTGCTGGCATTCAAACAACATCCGTTCTTTATCTCTCTGTGTTATCCTCAGGAGAGTGATATCCTTCATGGTCACCTGGTTGAAATAGGGTGCTTTTCTTAAGGGGACATTCAGAGGTGCCCGTTCCTGCTGGGCTGTTTGCCTGTAGCTGAACAGAAATGTTCCCCGCTGTTAGCCACGGGGAGGGGGGAGGGATGAGGGGCTAGCCACGCAGTGGAGGGAGGCAAAATGTGACCTTGGAACAAAAGCACATGTGCTATGTATGTAATGTTAACAGCAAGGTTTACCATGAAAGAGTGTACCCATTGTTCTATAAAATGTGTCTTTTTAAATACATATGCATGCGAATATGCATGCGAAAGTTTCACAGCCACTGGGAATCATCCCAGACCTGCAAACTATACGGTCCCACCAGTCTGTGCTTGTTTCCCGAGCCCAGAATCAGCGTTCCACCGCATGAACCTGCCCCATTAGCACCATGATGCCCGCATTGCCAGGGCCCATGCTTTGAGAGAAGTCTGTGTCCATGTCCGCATCACTCTCGTCACCGCGCTGACATCGCCTACTCGCCCGTTTTCGCCTTGCCAGGTTCTGGCGCTGCATGTACTGCTGGATAATGTGTGTGGTGTTTAATGTGCTCCTAATTGCCAAGTGATCTGAGCGGGCTCCATGCTTGCTGTGGTATGGCGTCTGCACAGAAAAAAGGCGTGGAACGATTGTCTGCCATTGCTCTGACGGAGGAAGGGGCGACTGATGACATGGCTTACCGGGTTGGCTTACAGGGAATTAAAATCAACAAAGGGGGTGGCTTTGCGAGAAACAGAATGGCCCCCTCAAGGATAGAACTCAAAACCTCAAGGATAGAACTCAGAACTGGGTTTAGCAGGCTGTTGATTTCAAGGAGGGAGGGAGGAGAAAATGAATACAAAACAAATCTGGTCTATTTCTTGTTTTGATCCACTTCATCTATCTTTATACATCTTGCTGGCAGCAGACTGTGCAGTACGACCGCTAGCCATCGTCATCTCCTGGGTGCTCGTCAGAAGACGGTGCAGTATGACTGCTAGCCATTGTCTTCTGCTGGCTGCAGATTAAAAGATAGTACACTGCCGGTAGGACTGAATTGCCATGAAACGAAACTTAAAAGGGAAATGACTTGGCTGAATCACTCCCATCTTTGCCCAGGTGCCCCGACCTCATCGAGGTCGGTTAAAAGAGCACCCTGGACTATGTAGCCGATGGCTACCAGTCATACTGCACTGTCTGCTGCCAAAAGGCAATAAACTGTTGCTGTGTAGCAATGCAGTACCACGTCTGCCAGCACCCAGGAGACATAAGGTGATGGTTAGCTGAGCGGGCTCCATGCTTGCCGTGGTATGGTGTCTGCACAGGTAACTCAAGAAAAAAGGCGCAAAACGATTGTCTGCCATTGCTTTCACAGAGGGAGGGAGGGAAGGGGGGCCTGATGATATGTACCCAGAACCAACCATAACAATGTTTTAGCCCCATCAGGCACTGGGATTTCTACCCAGAATTCAAATGGGCGGCGGAGACTGCAGGAACTGTGGGATAGCTACCCATAGTGCAACGCTCCGGAAGTCAAGGATGCCTCGGTACTGTGGACACACTCTGCCGACTACATGCACTTAGAGCATTTGTGTGGGGACACACACAATCGACTATATAAAAACGCTTTCTTGAAAACCGACTTCTATAAATTCGACCTAATTTCATAGTGTAGACATACCCTTAGTAAATGATAAGAGTCTCCACCTGGGGAGTGAAGAATAGCTATTTAATTTCACATCCTGGCTATTTTGCACTACCTTCCCTGTGAAAGTAAAACAAAGTGGTTGGTGTTGGAAAATATCTTCTACACTATTGTACTTTTGCATGCTGCAAAATTTTAGCAGTTTGTTTGAGGTGTTTACTGTCTCATTTAGCTGTATTCTCAGGAGACCTCTAGTATGCTACTCGATCATTTTAGGTCAGAGATATTTTATATGTCCCTGGATTATTTTGTTTGATTATAATGAGCTGAACTTTAAAAAAACACTGGTTACCTTAATGATTGATGTGAACACATGCTTCAATTTATTTATTTATTTGCATTCTGTTTCTCAACTTTTTATACTAATTGCATTCCTCCTTTTTTTTTTTTTTGAGTTTTCCTCCCATGAGTTTTCCTCAATAGTTCATATAACCCAGAATCCTTACATATGTCTGCCTAGATGTATGCGGATTTCACCAGTTCCATTAATCCAACTGGAAGAGAATGGTCAAGCATTTGCTTTCTCAAACAGTAAAAATTCATCTCCACTATGTTTGGTGAAGAAGCAGAGGAAAAGGGAATCTGTTCACAAATACCAAGCATGCTTTCTATATTTCTCTACCCCAAACAGAGAACATTGACGTGCATTACCCCAACATGTGGGAAGACCATCAAAGTAAGCCAAAGGAAAAGAAAATTCAGTGAGATTCTCCTCATGAAGTTTCCTCCCAGTTCATCTGAAAAGTCAATGGGCCAGGTTAACTATTTACCACGAAAGAAAAATTATTCAGTCCTCAGACCAACTGATACCTTCACAGAAATCAGGATTCTTCTAGAGTCCAGAATAGTCTACACATAGACCATGTGTCTCTGTTTTGCTTCATGGCACTCTTTCTGTCATCTGTGCAGTATCTGTGATCTGAATTTCTTCACTGTCACTGTGTACATTACATTAAAATACAATTTGAATGACACTTCCTTATCAAGTTCATAAGCAGAACTGTAGAAGCAGCTTGCTGCATATCCTGTAAAAAGATACAGAGACACAGCTCAGGAGAGATCAGATTTTACAAAATTATGTGTCAGTGTTCCAGGTGAGTCTGTAGAAGCTCAGGAAAACCAGGTTTTTTCAGTGCAGAAACTGGCTTTATGTTGGGCTAACTTGGATGTATCTCCTTCCAGCAGGCTAATCTCAAGCTTAACCGAACCACAAAAATAACCCTACTTCCTGGGCAACTAACCTCTTCTGGTTATTTGAGGGGGGAAAAGGGGAACAAATATTGATGCTGAGGAAAACATAGATATGGATTCAAAAGTGTATAGTCTGCCTTTCTGAATGTTTTATTTGATGGAAAGGTTAATTATTCCTTAAACACTGCTGATTTAATGATCTGTGTTATTCCTTAGGCTATTAATTTCTGGTATGTCCTGGTGATGAATGATGAACACACACAGCGGCGCTATCTGCTTTTCTTCCTTTTGAGTTGGGGACTTCCAGCTTTCGTTGTGATTCTGCTATTAATTATCCTGCGAGGGGTCTATCATCAGAGCATGGCACAGATATATGGCCTGGTCTATGGCGATCTGTAAGTTTTTCCTCAAGAAAACATCAGTTGGTGATAGGATGTTGTGTATTTTTACTATATTTTCTTTAAATGTAGACCGTCTCATAACCTTATGGGTAAATCCGTTACTCACTTACATGGCTGTGGAGTTCCCTCATCAGCAGAGCCTCTTCGGTTCCACTGTGAAGTGTGTGGTGGTGATAATGTCTACTGGGCAGGAGAAAAAGGGGTCTGAACGTTTCTTCTCCTTCACCTTTAAAATATTTTTCTTCCTCAGATTACTAAAACTATTCCTTCTTAGAAGGTGAGATTATCATAACCAGGGTGTCAAATATATTTTCTAACATGTCTGTATTTGTGGGTCTGTAATACGCTGGTAAGTATTCTAAAATCTGGAGTATTCACAGTTTGAGCACTGCTGTGGACACTAAGCTAATATAGCCTGTCTCAGAACTGTATTTAACCTCAGCAAAATGATCTTAATTAAAACAACACTTATTCATAAGACTCAAAATGTCTGTCTCCCAAAGGTGATGACAGAAGGGTGAAACATTATTTTTTCAAAGCCAAATCATATTTTTTAGTAAGCTATTTCAGGATGTGAAGTTATTGTGAAATACCAGGCCTGCCCCAGGTGCTTACTCACTACATGCCATAATTGCATGCTTATTGCATAAGAAGGCATAAATACACAGCTGCTTCTTAGAATAATACAAAGCATGTGCTAGTTTCTCTGTTCTTCTGTAACCCACCACAACTCTTGGTACAGTGTCTCAAGTACGAATGCCATTTCTTGACATATGAGTGATAATCCCATTCAGGGTTACTGAAAAGCAGACTCTTTATGTACAATTCTGAGGTTAGGTCAAAGGAGGAAAGAAAACATAAGAGCACATCCATCTTCTGTACAAGAGAAAGATATTAACCGTACATTGTGTTCCACTCAGTTGCAATGCAGCAAAATGCATAGGTTGGGTTGGAAATGTAGCCATTCGTAATAACTGAGCATCTCTCAAAGTGACTTTTTATTTTGAAAACAAAGATTACAGTGAGAAGTTTAACTGATGTTAGCATTGGACTCCTCTCTTCTGTTGTGTGTATTGGCACTTAGATAAAATGATAACAAGTGGTTTAGGAATATAATAAATATGGTTCTGCATTGCACAGAATTGTTCCTTTGTGGCCAAATGCTCCACCTTCTCAGTGGGCAAAGAAGGCCCACTACGCATCAGAATTGGATTGTTCTACTGGTCATTGTGGTCAGACTATGGAGTGGTGGCAACTCATGCTGTGAAACATTGTTTCATGGTGTCTGTCTTTAGGTAAGCAGTCACAATTCCCTCAAAAACAAGAAGAAACCCAAGGCTGAATAAGTAAATGAAGCTGAGTTACTCGCATGTTTGTTCCAGACGTAACCTAAAGATCTTTTCCAACATGTTATTAGAGCTGGGCAAATGCTGGGGAGGATGTTCTGCAAGTATTCATCAGAATTTAAAAATGAATTTACTTCGAATTTTGGACCTTTTTTTTTTCTATGAACATTCAGTGGAGTTAGTTGTACCTACATAGATGCTTCCAGGAAATGAATTTGAAACTTACTATAGCAAACTAACAGATTTCCCCAAACCCACTGTCAAAATACAAGCAGAGAAGTAGTTAAATGAGCCAGACAAGGTTCTGATTGCACCCTTCACAAATAGAGGCTGCACATATAGATGCAATTACAACAAGCAAATCTTCATGAAGAAAAGTAAGGGTTTTAGCCTTTTATGACCTTACTTACGTCATACTGACAGAATTATTACCCCAAGGTTTCTTAAGAAGCCCTTTTTATTTTTCTGTTGTAGAATATATGTAGTTTTGCGAATACCCTAGAAGCTCACTGAGTCAAGGTAGGTCTGAAGGATTTCTCTGCTAACATGCAAAGCCTACAGTGACTATGAGGGGTATTCTGGCTTAGCTAATGTTAGTATTGTGGAGGGGTATCTGAGAAGATTTTTCATAAATACTGCACTTGTTAAATATTACACTCATAAATTATTTTAAAGGTTGTTGTTGTTACTTTATATAAAGAAGCCTCTCAAGGCCAGAAAGAAGGAAGGGGGCTGGGATGAGATATGTAATTTAATTTGTTTACTTTGAACCAGAATGTAGAAGAGGATAAAATGATGACATTTCCAAAGCCAGGGTCATTACATAATAACTCCAGCATCAGTGACAGAAATACAATATGGCTCCAGTGCTCTGCTCAAATAAGCTAATTTCCCATGAGAGCTGGAAGATTGGTTAAAATAATAAAAGTAACAGAGCCTGTATCTTAGCTCTCTTCTAAGTGATCGCTCCTTCGGGACCCTCAACTCTAAAGGGAACTGGGTTCCTGCAATGACTAAAGAGCTCCATTATTCTTAACAAGAGTGCCATTGGCTTGATTAATGTTGATTAATGAGCAGTTGAGTGATTACATGGAGGGAACCTACGTTTAATGCCAAACATTAATATGTGGACGTAGTAATTCATATGAGATAATAGGAGAGTGGCCCCTTCCTTGTATTACAGTCTACACACACACAGACAAATATGTATATTTTAAATGACACGCTATCTCACATGCAGTAACAGACATTGTTCTTTGATATGGTAACCTACTGCATGCAGAAGGTGGCAAAAGGATCTTTTCTGTGTATATGATCTCATGAACCAGATATACGGTATGCAATATTGAACTCTTCCCATGGATAAGAAAAGAGAAGAAGATGGTTACATGCATAGTGGTATGCTAGTGTTCACCACAGTATAAGTAAATATGATACCCTCTCTATTTTTAAACAAGGGACATGTAGTACAGCAGATGATCTGGTACTTATCAGGAAGTAGAGGGAGGCTTTAACAGCTGGTGAGGGCAATGTGAGGGGGGTCGTATGGATGAGCTTGCAGGGAGATTGGTCAAATGGGAAGGAGGTTGGTATGCTAGTTGAAGGCAGAGGGAAGGTTTGTTTACTGGCATATGTCAAATTGAAGGTTTACATCTGTGGAGCAGTACTGGAGTTTAGCAGGAAGGGGTTCAGGCAGTGGAAGAGCATGTCATCTTGGCTTAGAGGCTGGAAGGGTTGTGAAGAGAAGAGGGAGGGTTCATCATCTAACAGTAAATCAGAGTAGGTACCTTGACAATTGTTGCCCTCCCCTTCCCAAAAATAAATAACAAGTATTACTTCTCAGGCTTCTTATTTGCGTTTGAAAAAAGTCAGGTCCTAATGATCCCAAATGCATGTTTGCATAATTTGTGTTTGTAGTAACCAGAGGCCTGATCATGCCCCTGAAATCTGAGTGTGGAAGTGTCATAGAATCATATAAATGTAGGGCTGGAAGGGACCTCGAGATGTTATCCAGTCCTCCCCCATGTGCTGAGACAAGACCAAGTGTACCTCGATCATCCCTGAGGAGTGTTTGTTCTTAAAAACCTCTAAAAACAGAAATTCTGTGACCACCTTCAGAGCCTATTCCTGTACTTACCTTTCCATATGGTTAGGAAGTTTTTCCTAAAGTCTATCCTAAATCTCCCTTGCTGCAGATTAAGCGTATTATTTGTCCCATCTTCAGTGGACATGGAGAAACAATTGCTTACCATCCTCTTTATAACATATTTGAAGACTGTCAGGTCCCCCCGTCTTCTTTTCTCAAGGCTAAGCATGCCCAGTTTTTTTTTTAACCTTTCCTGATAGGTCAACTTAAACTTTTTCTCATTTTTGATGCTTTCCTGCATTTTGTCCATATCTTTCTTAAAATGTGGTACCCAAAACTGGACACAGTAGTCCAGCTGCGACCTCAGTATTGCCAAGTAGTCTGGGACAGTTGCCTTGTGTGTCTTACATACGATCCTCCTGTTAATACATCCCAGAATGATGTTAGCCTTTCTAACAACTGCATCACACTGTTGACTTATATTCAGTTTGTGATCCATTATAATCCCTGCATCTTTCTCTGCAGTATTACCCCCTAGACAGTCACATCATTCTTTTGTATTTATGCATTTGATTTTTTCCTCCTTAAGTGTAGTACTTTGCACTTGTCTTTATTGAATATCATTTGTTGACTTCAGACCAATTCTCCAATTTGTCAAGGTCATTTTGAATTCTTATCCTGAGCTCCAAAGTGCCAACAACCCATCCCAGTTTGATGTCATCTGAAAATTTTATGTGTATACTCTCCACGCCATTATCCAAGTCATTAATGAAAATATTGAATAGTACGAGACCCAAGATCAACCCCATGGTACTCTATTAGATACTCCCCCCCAGTTTGACAGTGACCATTAATAACTGCACTTTGAGTATGGTTTTTCAATCAATTGTGCACCCACCATATAGTAATTTCATCTAGACCATATTTCTGTAGTTTACTTATGAAACTGTCATGTAGGACTGTGTCAAAAGCCTTATTAAAACCAAAATGTATAGTGTCTACTGCTTCCCCCTGTTCCACTAGGTCAGTAACCCAGTCAAAGAAGGAAATTAGGTGGTTTTAGGTGGTTGCAAATTGATGGTTTAATAATTTCAAGATATTGAAGTTAGGCTGACTGGTTTATAGTTTCCTGAGTCACCTTTGTTTGCCCTTCTGCAATCCTATGGAACCTCACCCATTCTCCATGGGTTCTCAAGATAATCACTAACAGTCCCAAGATTTCTTCAGCTGGAGTGAATTTCATCTGACCTTCCTAATGTGAATATATCTAACTTATCTAAATATTATTTAACCTGTTCTTTTCCTATTTTGTCTTGTGTTCCTTGCCTCGTGTTGTTAATATTAATTGTGTTGAGTATCTGTTCACCATTAATCTTTTTAGTGAAGACTGAAGCAAAATAGGTATTAAACACCCTTTCTTGTGCATTTGATTTTTTCCTCCTTAAGTGTAGTACTTTGCATTTGGTGTCACCCTTTCTTGGTGTCATCAGTTGTTAGCTCTCCTTCCCAGCTAAGTAGAGGACGTATGCTTTACTTTGTCTTCTCTTGCTCCTAATCTATATATAGAACCTCTTCTTATTGCCTTTTTTGTCCCTTGCAAGGTGTAGCTATTTTGCACCTTGGTCTGTCTGATTTTGTCTGTACATTTTGTCTGTACAATTTTGCTATTCTTTTGTACCCCTCCTTAGCCATTTGTCCATGTTTCCACTATTTGTAGGATTCATTTTGACTTTCAGGTCATTAAAGAGCTCCTGATGTAGCCATATTAGCCTCTAACTATTCTTCCCATCTTTACTTTACACTGGGATAGTTTGCTGTTGCTTTAATATTGTCTCTGTGAGAAACTGCCAGCTCTCCTGAACTCCTTTTCACCTTAGTTTTCTTCCCATGGGACTTTACCTACCAGTTCTCTGAGTTTGTTACCATCTGCTTTTTTGAAGTCCATTGTCCTTTTTCTGCTGCTCTCATGCCTTCCTTTCTTTAGAATCATGAAATCTATCTTTTTTAAAATCCCTTGCACCCAAATTGCCTTCCACCTTTAGATTCACTACCAGTTCCTCCCCGTTAGTCCTCAGTGTGCAGATATCTCCCTCCGATGCAGGGTCAGCTGCCTCCACATTTCTGTCAGACCATCTAGCCTATCTCTTTGCTTTTGTAGGTCCTAGGTAGAGAAATGCTAAGTCTAGCCTTGTGAATGTTTCCAGTAATAATTTTGTTTCAATTTCTAATATATATTTTAAGTTTCTGTCCTTGTCCACAGAACACTTATGTCTTAGAGAGGAAATATGGTCCAGTGGTCAGGGTACTAGTTGGTGATTTGAGACAACTGGGTTAAGTTTCCCCCTCTGCCACAGACTTTCTATGTGATCTTTAGCAACTATTTTAGGGTCAGATTTTCAAAGGTATTTAGGCAGATAGTCGCCTAGTGGAATTTTCAAAAGTGTATAGGCACCTAACTCCAGTTAAATCCATTGACATATTTTTGGTGTGTGTCTCCAAAATTGTATAGTTCCAGTTAACAAAGTGTATAGCATCAGAAGCAGGGAAATCAGTAGGAAGACGCTTTAGAACAATGCAATCTAAATAGAGGGACTGCAAGGAGAGGCGCAAAACCACAGATGGAGGCAGGGATGAGAAGAGAGACAAAGCAGAAGAGAGAATTTATTCTGGTGGTCTGCACCCCTACCTCCCAAATACACTAGTGGTTATTCCAAGGAATAAAGTCAGATGTGCTTATTCAGCGTTTATATTTAGAGGGTTTACATCACAGGATTTTACTGGCTCCAAGCAGCTCTCAGTTTGGAAACCGCAACAGGTACAGTTATAAAACCACAAACTGCCAAATGACTTGGGACTGGAAACTAATCAGTCATTTATATAGGAAGTTCTGTTTTGTCATTTTGGCTGAAAACTGAAATAGCCAAACACCTAATTAGTTAATCAAAAAGAGTTCACCTGGCATCTCAGACAAGGCATCTGAGAGTGAAGCAGCTATTTTCCCCCCACCTCTCTCCCGTGTACACAAATAAATAAATAAACCCTATTTATAATGCTGTTCCCCTGCCAATAAACTTCTCTAGTAATTTCTTATGGAAAAACGTAAAAACCAAGGCCCCACTCCCTCAAGTAGCTTCAAAACTGTGGGCCCTTGTCCTGCAAAGGGTCCCAGTGAAGTCAGTGAAACTCCATGCAGGCACAGGGTTCAGCACTCACCTGCCTGCTCAGAGGATCAGTGCCCAAAGTAACAGTTATGAATAAGAACTGGTTTTGCTAAATATGAGTTTGAAGGGTTTTTTTTATTTCCAAATTCTCTAGATTTCTTTCTAAAGATTTCCTTTAGACCAGTGGGTACGGGTGCTAGAGAGAGTTGGTGTGTGACACTGACTGCTAACGTTGTAGACAATGGGTGAGATTTTCAAACACTCCCAAAGTGAGTTAGGAGCACAAGTACCATTTAAGGTAGTTTCAGTGGTAGCACAATGGTAACATTTTGATATAGGAGAAGGACCCAGCTGGATCTTTCCACAAATATAATCATATATATATATATATATATATATGTCATCTTTTCTCATGTCCCTGCATCTAAGGGATTGAAGCAGGTGTGCAACAAGCAAGTGTGATGGATCTGCAAAGCAGGGGACTACAGATAAAGGGAGAAGAGGAAAGATCCTGAACCAGGAAGTGTCCAGACTCTGTTTGGGAGTGAGAGCCGCGTGGGAGCAGGGAGCTGGAGAGACGGCCCAGGAACTATGAACAAAGCTGTGTGTGGAACATGATGCTGTGACTGCCGGATATCACAGCTGGGTGCAGGTCTATATGGGACCTGTGGGGAAGCAGCAGCAGCTGGGCAGGGAACCAGTGCGAAGGGGCACCAGTGAGAGACACTTACTGAGTCTGGCTTGGAAACCCAAAAATGCTTATTTGCCTGAGTGAAGACTGGACTGGAGAGGGCACTCCAGGCACTAGGCAGGAAAAGCCCTGCCTCTCAATTGGACTGCCAGGGACCCAGGAACTATTACTGCTTACTTTGGACCGCAACCGTTTAAACCTCTGTACTGAGGGTATTTGTAACCTTTTCTACCACCCCAGTGAAAATAGAGGTACCCCAATAATTACACAAGCCAGCATGACTTGCCAGTAGGTCAGCAGACAATGCAAATCAACACAGACTTCCAAGCCTCCAGGGAATGGAGGGCTCATGATAAGATTAAAAACAAAAACAAAAGAGGCCCAAGCCTCTACCACAATGTACATGCAGGAGGGAAAACTAGACAAATAATACAAATATATTCACCTGATTCCTAGCTGGTGTAAAAAAAGTTATACCTTTCCATCAGGAACTTTTGTCACTAATGTTACCAGTTTGGCTTTTGGATCAGTTCTAATTCACAACATGCTAAAATTTTGCAAATATATCCGCTAGTATTCCTTTTACTTATATACAGCCACCGTATCCTGAAATTGTTTAAAAAAAAAAAAATCAAGTGAATCTTTTTTTTTTTTAAACTGGGTTTGATCCCTTTCATTTCCTCAAGCGCCCCTTTTTCATGTAGCTCACATAAGAAGTCTTACTAACATGTTCATAGGGTCAGGGAGAATGGATATTTGCATGGAATACCTGAAAGAATGGAGACACGTGGAAGTAACTTGCAACACTACACGTGCACTCATTTCCTCAGTAAAAATGTTGACTACACTTGGGTTGTTGTTGTTTTTAGAAGGAGACAGTATTGGCCCAAGTGTACAACTCTTGCGTTGCTGAGCACTTATGACACTAATCTCTTTGACTTCAACTTCAGCTTGGGCGGTTTGCGTGCTCTTGGTGCCATGGTATAACATGAAGAGAGAGTTGGTGTCTCAGAGTCACAGGTCTCAAAGCATGAAGAATTTGAGCTAGAACCAACAACTTTGTTGATACCTAGCCATTTTCACCTTGTTCTGAAATCAGTGAAAAGTTAACATGTGCCAGGTATGCGAAGCATCCACCATACCAATCTGTTTCAGACATAAGGCTGAGAGTGCTGTAATCTTTCTGGGTCTGAGCCATGAGAAATAGCTGTATTATACTTACATTTTTCACATTGAATCAGGTTAGCATCATTGAAGTTTAAAAAATGTATATTTGTATTTAATTATAAATTGCTTCAAGATCCTCAGAAGAGAGTTGCTGTATAAATGCAAATTGGCATTATTTGTTTATTAGACTGCATTATCTGAGAAGAGCTGGGAATAAGAAGTCTTTTTCCAGTTCAGCAGGAGTACATGAAAATATTTCTGTATTTTTTCCTTCCATCATAACTGCCATTTCTGCTAACACAGCAAATTATATACACAACATTCCTTAGCGTCTCACCTGTTTACTCCTGCTCTGCGAAGCTGTCTGTCTCTTCTCTTATTACAGTATATTTCTTCTTCATTGTAGATGACACTCTCACTTCTTGTTTCTGCTGCTGGGTTTGCGCTCTGTCATGGGTTTTCCTCCCTTCCTGCAGTCTCTCCTCACTTAAAGCTATTGAATTGCCATGTCTAGGAGAGATTTAGCCAAGCATGTAAAGAATGATGTGTGGAGTATAGAGAGTGAAGGATTTATTATATTATATTTTTGGCCATATGATGTAGTGAACAATGCAAGACCTCAAGAGCAAAGTTTTTTTTTTACTAATATGTAAGCTTCGTGGTAGCAGAGATCATCTTTCTGTTCTGTGTTTGTACAACAGTGTATGAATGGGACTCTAGATGCTACCACAATACAAATAATAAATAATGATACAAGTAAGCTCTATACAAAATTGCCAACTAAAATTCCTCTTTTAAGGGAGAATACTGCCCTCTTGCCCATAGTCACTGAGGGCCCATCCCACAGCAGAAATTTTGGGGGCAGGTTTGATGGATCTATGGCTCTGCAGACCCAGTGGCTATTCTTCCCTCATAGACAGGGAAGGCCACAAGCAGTACAGAGGCTGTTAGAGCTCTGAGCTTATAGGGGCAGGAACAGAGTGGCTGTCCTTCTGTTCTGTTGTCTAGAAAAGTGTTTCACAGTGACCAGTCCTTGGACCGGTGCCGGTCCATGGCAGCTTCCTTCTCGGTCCCTGAGATTTCCCTGATATAGTTTAGGAAGGCAGCAAGCCTGTCTCTGGTATCAAAAATATTGAGAAACACCGGTCTAGGGGAGAGATTCCTCCTCTTAACCTCCATAGATTTCCTCTGATCCGAGTCCCTATACTTGGGCCTGGCACAGAATATGGGGTATCCCCCATAGTGTATAGCATGCAAGGCCAGTTGTACTGTTATCTGTGAAGAAGAGAGTCCTCAATAAAGTTCTAGGAACTGCCTCAGTAGTGGGTCAAGTGCATAGCTCCAGAATGTAAGTACAGTGAGCCTGTGAGTCCATCTAGTTCTTGGTAGAGTTCAATAGAAAGCATAGTAAGAAACACCTAAGCAAAGGTGAGGAGGAGAGAGTCTTGGCATAGCAAGGGGACTGTGGAGGAGAATACAATAGGGAGAGCATGGTTTTATTTGCATACTATATTCTGCATAGCTCCAGAATGTAAGTACATTGAGCCTGTGAGTCCATCTAGTTGTTGGTAGAGTTCAGTAGAATGCATAGTAGGAGACAATTCTGGGGCTCTACTCCCATCAGTGTTGTGGTGACAGACATATAAAGAGGAAAACTTCTATGGTTTATATAGTCACCAAACCCACAAATGGACTTATAATTCTCCTACTCAAAATGTCTGTCCTTTATTTTATATGGTACATTCATCTGCACCCTTCTCCGGAGCATATTCCCTCTTTTTTTCCCTCTTCCTTTTGCTCCTTTTGTCCCACCTTCTTCCATTGTTGCTCTCCTTTCTCTTCAAATTGCCATTGGAGCAGCTGAAGCACTGTTCATGCAAGTGGTGCTCACACAACTGAGCAACACCCAAGTTTCTGGTTCCAAAGCCAAGTGCCAGATGAGCTGATGAGGTTGAAACAGTAGTGAAAGGAAATCTATAACATATATAAATCTTATTTGATTTCTTGTAATTCACTGATATGACTTCACATCTGTAAATTATATAGTGCCAAATATATGTCAAAATGTAATAGCTATATTTGCATGAATCAGTGTGTGTTTAACTCTTGACAGTCAATGTCTAATACTCCTGGGCCAAATTCTACCCTATGTTCCCCCACATAGCATATGTTAACAGAGGACAGAATCTTGCCAGCTATGTACAGTTGTTTGTATACTATTGCCTTAATTCCTCCAGTATCTTCATTAAAGTTGCATGTTCTGCTACCCACTGCTAAGGCTAATGTAAAGATATCTGCTAAATTTGACCATTTTAATTACCTTTTATTTATCCCTTCATTACTAGTGTATGTTTTCAATGAAGAAAAATTAATTCTTTCTGAGTGCTTTTTATATTTTTGTTAATATTTACTGTTCATGCTAAGCAAATGTTAGCGCATCAGAAACAGGCATGAATCAGTGGGTTGTGCCCCTAGTGTGTTTTGAAAAAGTTAGCTTATTGTGGTAATGGAATTTTGAAGAGCGCAAATGGAGAAAAGGATATTTTTAAAGGGTGAAAGCCCCACTTAGTTTTAGATACTGAATAAGACAAAAATTTAATTTTGAAAGGTTGTAATATAAGATCTTTATGGATAGTGGTTTCACCCTGAATTATGTCATGACTCCATATTGGGTAGTCTCTAAGGTGCCACAAGTACTCCTTTTCTTTTTGCAAATACAGACTAAAATGGCTGTTACTCTGAAACATATCTGACTGAGCCTCTCTCTGGATCCCTGCACCCATGCAGAGACCCATTGACTTCATTGGAGATTTTGCTGGACCAGGGATCAACCCGCATAGAACATGTTGCAGGAGGTGGGGCCAGTAGACATGGGGAGGGCTTCTTAGGTTATATCTTCACTACACATTAAGCCTGGGTTCTGACTCAGGTTTGAGCCCAATCCCCACTCCAATCCATACACAAATCAGTCTGTCTAGGGTCAGGAAGCATTCAGGATGGGATCCTAGGGCCCTGCTAGGGGGATGAATCATAGAATATCAGGGTTGGAAGGGACCTCAGGTCATCTTGTCCAACCTCCTGCTCAAACCAGGACCAAAACCCAATTTTTGCCCTAGACCCCTAAATGGCCCCCTCAAGGATTGAACTCACAACCGTGGGTTTAACAGGCCAATGCTCAAACCACTGAGCTATCCCTCCCCCCATGATGAGTCAGTGCCTGAGTCCCACTGAAACTCAGGTCCAAGCCCTGTCATTTTGCAGCGTGGGCACAGCTCAAGCTGAAGATCCAAGTCAGAAGGTCCGTATAGTGCAGTATGGATGCATTAGCATAGCTGTGAGACCCCCCCAGGTTCACAATGCAGTGTGGATGATCAAGCGTAGGCTTGGGAACACTGATTCCACAAGCTCAGGTCTCACAACCTGGAATTATAATGCAGTGTAGACATATGCTTTGGTTTCACGTATAATTTATATTCAGTTCCCATTCTAGTGGCCAGAGAAATAAACAGAATAGTCTCTGCTAACTTGTGATCCATAATTAGCAGAAGAAAACCTGTTGCCACCACACAGTCTTGAACTGGGTTGAAATAGGATTGCACAGATGCATTCCAAAAGTCCAACCTATTCTCTGAAAGAGAACCAACCCATTTGGAATGGCCCTCACTTGGTGTGGTGAAGTGGACTTATAGTAATAATTATGTAACGCTTTTCAGTAGATCTCGAAGCACGTCACAATCTTTAATGTATTTATCCTCACAACTCCCTTGTGAGGTTCGGCTGTGCTATTGTCCCCATTTCACAACTGGGAACTGAGGCACAGAGATACTGTGTGACTTACCCAAGATCACACAGGAGATCTGTGGTGAAGCAAGTAGTTGAACCTGATCTTCCCTTAGTGTTTGAACCATCCAGTCAACTTGACCTATAGGGAAGGTATATTCAAAGTCTTCGATTTTGACATCTGTACTGGCAACGTGCTATGAGCCAGAGCAGTGTGTATAAATACATGTATTTTTCTGTACTCCCTGAAAGGACTCATAGAGATTGCTTGAGCTCTACCACCACAGCATATTACCGTATCCTACAGCAGGTCAGTTTTGCCCTCTCCCTTCAGTTACTGGAAGCATATGGGCACAGGCTGTGTTTATCACTACAGCCGGCTGCACTTTTGGGAACCTGATTCCAAGGGGCTCAAACACAGCCCTGTATATGTCCTGTCTGTGTGACAAAACCAGACATTTAAAACCCTAGCACAGTCATGACACCTCTAACAAAGGAACACAGCTTTATCAAACTGGCTTTCACAAGCAGTTGTAAGAGTTAGGAGAGTATAGACAGGGTCACCATGTTCAACATAAGGATTGCAAAGCAATAGTTTTCAGCACACTTTTCTAGCATTTATAACACTACAGCCAACAGAGATCTTAGCAGGTGAGACAAAACATTCAAATAACAAAAGTGAAGGTGCTAAGTTCAGTGTTGGAGAAAAAAGCAACGAGAGCCCTGTGGCCTGATAATTCCTCTTTTCTTTTTTTTTTTTTTTAATTTAAATTCCTTTCTGGTTGCAGACAGTGAAGGTGAGCTTGATTTAATGTTTAACAGTTTGCATATGGAAACGTGTCCTTTTCTAGCCTATACTTATATTAAAATGCTCCATGTGAAGAGCAGATAGATAGCAGTGCTGTAATCAAAAGACAAATGTGTCTGTCATAAAAGACAGCAGCAGGGAACAATTTTCTTGAACATGGGATCATGTAAGGAATACAAAATTAAGAAATGTCACAAAAATAACCTTAAATAATAGCTCTTCATTTCATAGCTATTTCTAATTAATGACATGGGTGGGGAAAGAACAGTAGATGCCAACAACAGTAGTATCATTCATTAAAATTCTAATTTAATTTTATAACGTTCCCTTTCTAACATGTTTCAGGACACAAATGAAAATGTGTACATACAAGGTTTGCTTCTTATCTAAATAGAAGCAAAAGGAAAGGGGATTCCCTTCCCCTAAGCTATACTTCCAGCACATATTTAAGAAAAGAGATAAGCCAGTGCAGCATCTGTGGAATGACATAGCCATGACTCAAGCCATGCAAGGCTTTATAGATCAGTCAGTACCTGAGTTGTAGGTGGCTGGTGAATTAGTGCAACAGGTTCACAAGACCCACCTGTAAGAAACGGTGTAAGACTAAGACCCTGCTGCTTCATCATAACCAAAATGGCATTCAGAGCATAAGGTGCATTCCTCTGCTCTCCCTATCCCAGTCCTAAAATTAAAAAAAACAAAAACAAAGCAAAAAACCCAACCTATCCCGAGCACAGCTTAAACCATTAAGAAGAGTCAGGGATTCCATGAAATCTACTAAGGACATTGTTATTGACAATTTATTTTATGTGAAAGGCATTTGGATTCTGCACTGATGGGCAGAAGTACAAAACCCTGAGGTAGGTGGATAGATACGTTCATTACTCTGAAAATGAGATCAAGGCAGTACCAAAGAGATTAATGAAAATGCCAACAGCAGTCTTTCAAAAGTACTGTTCTGTGTTTGTGTTTTTCCTTGGGTAATATTTTCCCATAATTGCTGCTCACTGGAAAGTTTCCCAGTACAGGGCTAAAGTGCATGAGTATGTGTGTTAATAAAGAATCTTTTATTTTCTTTGGACAGTGGGTCTCTAATACCCATATTGTGTTGATGCCTTCTTGGTATTTTGTTTCAAAGAAGAAAACCCTCAATGTAAAATGCATTAGTGAAAGGTTTTGTAGGTGATATAATGAGAAGATTGAAATACAGAGGACTGAGTTGTAATACCCTAGCTGAGGATTTGGGATCTGACTCATTAGGGAAAAGCAGAGCATTGTTAAATTGTTGGGTTTTTTTTTTCCTCTTGCAGTTGATCTGTACATAAACAGCATCTATGGTAGAGGTAAACAAGGAAACTTGCTTTTTCCCTTGTTGCACAATAAAACGACTAACTTATTGACAAGGATGTTCGTGTGAATACTTACTCAAAATGAATCTTCTAAGAAGCCTGTTCTTTAACATTTCAAAGCAATATCCTGGCGCTTTACTTCATTTGTTTGTTTCTGTTTTCTGTGTTTCAGATTCTTCTACCCTTTCTCATATTGAGTAGATAAGGTGGGTGCAATGTTGTTTTTTACTGGACCAACTTCTGTTGGTGAGAGAGACAAGCTTTTGAGCTGCACAGAGCTCTTCTTCGGGTAGTAATATTGAGTAGTAATTTTCTCTGTGAGTTAGCCCCCTTGATTAACATGGGGCTATTAGAGGAGTAATGCACTACTTAATGTAAGTGTGGCAATATATAGCCCATGATACAGGCCAAAGCACACCATCCAATTTTTAGAAGAAAACCCCATTGACATAAATAGGGATTTTTGCTTAAAAAGTTATGAAAAGTATGATTATTAAACTGAAGACTTTGGTTTGATCCACCTGTGGATAAGGGATAAGATATCCCTTTCTGGTTCTTACCTTTTCATTTAGACTGCTCCAGGAGTATTTACTTTTTTGTTTGTATGATTTTTTTTCTTAGCTCTTTTTGTTCATTAAAAGAAACCGAAATAAAATAAAACTGGGTAATGGGTAAGTGGGTTATTTCCATTGCATGTAGTCCAGGAAAAATGCAATTGTAAAACACTTTACAATTAAGTGTCACACTTTAGTCTTGGATCCAGGGTGTTGTCTGCTATTATTATACTTAAGGAGTTAATTGCCCTGCTGCTTTGCAAATTAGAGTGAAAAATGCTTGGGGGCCTGACTGATCTCATTTATGCTCATTTTAAACTGGTCTAACTCCACCAAATGCCAGGGTAACTGCCAATGTAATTAATAGTAAAATTTAGTTAATAGCAATTTATAAAATATAAATGAGAGAGGAATCAGGCTCTTTTATATCAATTTTTTTTTATCATGGTGATTAGAGGAAAGTTACTTGAACCAGATTACTCTTACAGTTCTGAACCAAATGAGGCAACTGTAAATGACAGGTTTCAGAGTAGCAGCCATGTTAGTCTGTAGCCGCAAAAAGAAAAGGAGTACTTGTGGCACCTTAGAGATTAACAAATTTATTTGAGCATAAGCTTTCGTGATGCATCCGATGAAGTGAGCTGTAGCTCACGAAAGCTTATGCTTAAATAAATGTGTTAGTCTCTAAGGTGCCACAAGTCCTCCTTTTCTTTTAACTGTAAATGAGTTGCATTCTGGGAAGCAGTGTTAGATTACAGAAGTCTCAAAATGTAGTTGAGTAAAGAGGGTTACATAGGTTTCAGAGTAACAGCCGTGTTAGTCTGTATTCGCAAAAAGAAAAGGAGGACTTGTGGCACCTTAGAGACTAACACATTTATTTGAGCATAAGCTTTCGTGAGCTACAGCTCACTTCATCGGATGCATGTGGAAAGTGTAGAAGATCTTTTTATACACACAAAGCATGAAAAAAGGTATTTTTTCATGCTTTGTGTGTATAAAAAGATCTTCTACACTTTCCACAGTATGCATCCGATGAAGTGAGCTGTAGCTCACAAAAGCTTATGCTCAAATAAATTGGTTAGTCTCTAAGGTGCCACAAGTCCTCCTTTTCTTTTTGAGGGTTACATATTCATTCCACAGCTGTTTTAAACTGGAGATTTGTGGGCAAATTTTATGATTCATATGAAATCCGTTTACTTTGACCCATAAACTGTTGGCACACCCAAGCAGTATGCATTCCAGAGAAAATCCCCTACCCATACTGTATAGATATTGGCTGAACTTGCTGTCGGGTACAAGTGGTTAAGTGAAAACCAAAGAAACAAGTAGGTATTGCACTAAGCAAAAGTTGGATTTAGGGAAAGTCCCAACTTTTTACAAAATTAATGTGACAGTTTTATGGGAAGTTCTTTTTCAGAACAAAAGATTTGGTTTTGTGGCATTATGAGATGATTTAAATAGATATTGTATGCAGGTTTTGTTTTTCTTTAATATATATATATATTTTTTTTTGGTAACTAGGATAAATTGAATGCTAGGGCTTGTTAACTTAGACACCGAGATGCACATCTCCGTTCATGTCCTTGCTGCTGTTGCTTTTTGTGTAGGGATCATGCCCTGATGTAAAATAACCTGTGTGACAGCTAATGTTTGGTGGAAAACCATTATACATTATCATGTGGTGAGAGAGGTTTACCACAAAAAGAGTATAGTTCTCTCAGCCTGTGATGTCCTAAAATCTATGGGGCTGCCCGGTGGATCTCAGAGCACTAATGGAAGTGCAATCACAGTGGAGATTCAGTTCTTCTGTACTACTCCTTCTTTGTAGTAATGCTCGCTAAGGGCTTTCCGTCCAGCCCACGACTGGGCCAAATGCCACTCCTTCTCTCAGAAAGTTGATGATCCGGTCCAACATATTTTGGGAGGCTCAGCAGGAGTAACCAGCAAAATTGTATGATGATTTCTGCAGAATGCCAGTGCTCGGTAATAAAGTACAGTTTTCTAAAAAAATAATATTTTAATAAACTGCTGGCACATTTGTACAGTGTACATTAGTAACATCCAGGCTTTAACAAATTGCACTTTGTCATTTTGACTATAAAATATTTATGAAAGTCACTTTTTCATATCACTTGCACTATTCTTAATGTTTTCTTTCTACTGCAGAGGGCAGAAAGGGACTGACACTGTGCTGCACATGTTGATGATGTGCGGTGTGTTGAACCTTAAAAGTAAACTGCATTTGTTGCCTGTCTGTCTCCCAACAAAGAAGCTATAGTTTGAGCCAATGGTAACGTCAAGCATTTGTATTAATGTTTGCTCAGCAACAGCGTGAGGCTCAAGAAGCCAATAGGAAAGCTTTGTTCTGTTGTTTTACACATACTATAGTTCAGTGTGTATCTGTAATTTCCTGTTCACCATCTGGGAAAGCCAGATGCAGCTCTTTTGATAAGAGGCACTAAGGTTCAAACTATCTGCTCCAGTCTTTCAAATGTAGATTCAGACTATTTGCACCAGAACAAACAGGTACTTCCTCTGTTGTAATGTGCTGTTGGTTTCTGTTCTATACTGTCAGGTTTCAGAGGAACAGCCGTGTTAGTCTGTATTCGCAAAAAGAAAAGGAGTACTTGTGGCACCTTAGAGACTAACCAATTTATTTGAGCATGAGCTTTCGTGAGCTAAATTGGTTAGTCTCTAAGGTGCCACAAGTACTCCTTTTCTTTTTGTTCTATACTGTATCCTACATGCACAAAAAATAACATGGGCTGTTTAAAAACAAAAAACCCCACATACAGTATAAAGCTACTGTCAGGAACTGAGTATGAAAAAGTTGGGAGTCTCCTGAGGAATTCTTCAGAGATGAGATCTAGGAGACAAAGTTTAAAAAAAACAAACCCTAAAGTCAGGAACAACAGCCTGTTCACACTATCAGCAAGAACATTTGCACTTGAAACAAGTCTATAGTAAAAAGAAAAGGAGTACTTGTGGCACCTTAGAGACTAACAAATTTATTTGAGCATAAGCTTTCGTGAGCTACAGCTCACTTCATCGAAGCTGTAACTCACGAAAGCTTATGCTCGAATAAATTTGTTAGTCTCTAAGGTGCCACAAGTACTACTTTTCTTTTTGCGAATACAGACTAACACGGCTGCTACTCTGAAACCTGTCATTATGCAAGTCTATAGTAGAGTTTCAGCAAACAAGCTTTTGCATTTGTTTGAAGTCCAAAGAAATTTTTAAAAAAGTTTATAGCTCCTGTTTTTATTTAATTATTTTTTATTCCTAACTTATTTTACCTGAAATTTCCTCCATTTTGCTAATTGTTTTTTTTTAAAGTAATTCAGTAGTTTCAATACCTAGATACTATAGTAACTGGAATTATCTGTCTACTTTTACATGGATAGTTTCAGCATTTAGAAAGAGAAGTATAATTTGATGATGATAGAATTGTCACAATCTGCCACAGCAATTACCTAACTTCTGTATTTTTTACAAGCATCACCTCATTATATAACACATTATTCTTTGAGTCAAAAATCCATTAGTGTGTAAAAGAATTTTTTTTTGGTAATATTTAAGTCAAGATGATTTAATTTTTTAGAACCAAGAGATTTAGGGTGAAATCTTGGTCATACTGAAGTCAGTGGGAACATTCTCATTGATTTCAGTAGGGCCAGGGTCTCACCCCATTTATTTAGCACCTGGTCCAAAGCCTTTGACTTCAAGGAGCTTTAGAACAGACTCATACTTCATAAAATTGACCAGACACACTCACAATTAAAACACACACATCTCTAACATTCATGTGGAAATCCTCAAATGATCTAGATGCAAATTTCCAAATTTGTGCAATGACTATAATTTCGAGAACCTTTTAACACTAATGCATGAAATTTAGCCATTTTACAATACTTTTGTAAATTCATTTTACTGGGGAGAACTTGAGCTCAGTCTGTAATTTAGCGTAGGTTATGTTACTTGTCCAACCTGTGCTTATCATACAGTTCATCTGCAGCCTGTTAAGCTGTTCTCAAAAAGACAGTGGCTGGGATTTTCAAAGGGGTTGAAGGGAGTTGGATGCCCAACCCCACTGAAAGTCAATGGCAGTTTGGTGCCTAACTTAGGGCTTGTCTGCAGTACCAAGTTTTGTTGACAAAACTTATGTCGACACCCAAAAGGCGACCAAACAAAAATCGCCAAAGGGTGTTCACACTTGCTCCCTCTGTCCACAGATCACATCCACATTGGGGATGCCATCATCGACAGGGTGAGCAATGCACCGTGGGCATGTATTCCACAGTGCAGTGTTGTGGGGAAGAACACTGCACATCTTGGGATTCTCTCCGAATTCTCCCACAGCCCCCCTCAGCTGTCGAAAGCAGCATCATGAGTAGCTCTGTGAGCTCTTCATGTTGAGGAATGGCAAAGCAGCACAGCAGTGTGTCCCCTTCCCCCTGCAAAAAGAAAAGGAGTACTTGTGGCACCTTAGAGACTAACCAATTTATTTGAGCATGAGCTTTCGTGAGCTACAGCTCACTTCATCAGATGTTATACCGTGGAAACTGCAGCAGACTTTATATACACACAGAGAATATGAAACAATACCTCCTCCCACCCCACTGTCCTGCTGGTAATAGCTTATCTAAAGTGATCAACAGGTGGGCCATTTCCAGCACAAATCCAGGTTTTCTCACCCTCCACCCCCCCACACAAATTCACTCTCCTGCTGGTGCTAGCCCATCCAAAGTGACAACTCTTTACATAATCAAGTCGGGCTATTTCCTGCATAGATCCAGGTTTTCTCACATCCCCCCCACCCCCATACACACACAAACTCACTCTCCTGCTGGTAATAGCTCATCTAAACTGACCACTCTCCAAGTTTAAATCCAAGTTAAACCAGAACATCTGGGGGGAGGGGGGGGTAGGAAAAAACAAGAGGAAACAGGCTACCTTGCATAATGACTTAGCCACTCCCAGTCTCTATTTAAGCCTAAATTAATAGTATCCAATTTGCAAATGAATTCCAATTCAGCAGTTTCTCGCTGGAGTCTGGATTTGAAGTTTTTTTGTTTTAAGATAGCGACCTTCATGTCTGTGATTGCGTGACCAGAGAGATTGAAGTGTTCTCCGACTGGTTTATGAATGTTATAATTCTTGACATCTGATTTGTGTCCATTTATTCTTTTACCTAGAGACTGTCCAGTTTGACCAATGTACATGGCAGAGGGGCATTGCTGGCACATGATGGCATATATCACATTGGTGGATGTGCAGGTGAACGAGCCTCTGATAGTGTGGCTGATGTTATTAGGCCCTGTGATGGTGTCCCCTGAATAGATATGTGGGCACAATTGGCAACGGGCTTTGTTGCAAGGATAAGTTCCTGGGTTAGTGGTTCTGTTGTGTGGTATGTGGTTGTTGGTGAGTATTTGCTTCAGGTTGCGGGGCTGTCTGTAGGCAAGGACTGGCCTGTCTCCCAAGACTTGTGAGAGTGTTGGGTCATCCTTTAGGATAGGTTGTAGATCCTTAATAATGCGTTGGAGGGGTTTTAGTTGGGGGCTGAAGGTGACCGCTAGTGGCATTCTGTTATTTTCTTTGTTAGGCCTGTCCTGTAGTAGGTAACTTCTGGGAACTCTTCTGGCTCTATCAATCTGTTTCTTTACTTCTGCAGGTGGGTATTGTAGTTGTAAGAAAGCTTGACAGAGATCTTGTAGGTGTTTGTCTCTGTCTGAGGAGTTGGAGCAAATGCGGTTGTATCGCAGAGCTTGGCTGTAGACGATGGATCGTGTGGTGTGGTCAGGGTGAAAGCTGGAGGCATGCAGGTAGGAATAGCGGTCAGTAGGTTTCCGGTATAGGGTGGTGTTTATGTGGCCATTGTTTATTAGCACTGTAGTGTCCAGGAAGTGGATCTCTTGTGTGCACTGGACCAGGCTGAGGTTGGTGGTGGGATGGAAATTGTTGAAATCATGGTGGAATTCCTCAAGGGCTTCTTTTCCATGGGTCCAGATGATGAAGATGTCATCAATATAGTGCAAGTAGAGTAGGGGCTTTAGGGGACGAGAGCTGAGGAAGCGTTGTTCTAAATCAGCCATAAAAATGTTGGCATACTGTGGGGCCATGCGGGTACCCATAGCAGTGCCGCTGATCTGAAGGTATACATTGTCCCCAAATGTGAAATAGTTATGGGTAAGGACAAAGTCACAAAGTTCAGCCACCAGGTTAGCCGTGACATTATCGGGGATAGTGTTCTTGACGGCTTGTAATCCATCTTTGTGTGGAATGTTGGTGTAGAGGGCTTCTACATCCATAGTAGCCAGGATGGTGTTATCAGGAAGATCACCGATGGATTGAAGTTTCCTCAGGAAGTCAGTGGTGTCTCGAAGGTAGCTGGGAGTGCTGGTAGCGTAGGGCCTGAGGAGGGAGTCTACATAGCCAGACAATCCTGCTGTCAGGGTGCCAATGCCTGAGATGATGGGGCGCCCAGGATTTCCAGGTTTATGGATCTTGGGTAGTAGATAGAATATCCCAGGTCGGGGTTCCAGGGGTGTGTCTGTGCGGATTTGAGGAGGAGGTATTGTTTCATATTCTCTGTGTGTATATAAAGTCTGCTGCAGTTTCCACGGTATAACATCTGATGAAGTGAGCTGTAGCTCACGAAAGCTCATGCTCAAATAAATTGGTTAGTCTCTAAGGTGCCACAAGTACTCCTTTTCTTTTTGCGAATATAGACTAACACAGCTGTTCCTCTGAAACCTTCCCCCTGCAGCAGCAGTCTGCCTGCTGCTGTGTTCCTAGTGCAGGGCAGGAAAAGAGCATTCCAATGATTTGCTCTTTGTTTGCTCCCCAAAGGGAGCAGCACACTCAGCTGTCAGATACTTCCTGGAGCTTTGAAAGGGGAGGGGCGCATGCCTGCAGGGCAGCAGAGATCAAAACACTGAGCAGAGCAATCAGGTTTCAGAGTAACAGCCGTGTTAGTCTGTATTCGCAAAAAGAAAAGGAGTACTTGTGGCACCTTAGAGACTAACCAGTCTCTAAGGTGCCACAAGTACTCCTTTTCTCAGAGCAATCAGGGCAGGCATTGTGGGACACTGGTGGAAGCCAGTTCTGTGGACAAAACAATCAGCAGTGTCTACACTGGCTCTTTGTTGACACTAAAGGGAAGGGAAAAGACAAAAGTCTCTTGAAGGGGTGGAAGCTTTTTGTCACCAAAACTGGGCATTTTTCACGACAAAAGTCCCATTGTAGTGTGTATGCTCTTGTTACTAAACTAAGGCAGTTTTTGGTGACAAAACTTGGTAGTGTAAACAAGGCCTCAATTAGGCCGCCTTTGAAAACTCCCTTTGGCCCTGGTTCCAAACTTGTGTTAATTTTACATTGTGTAATTACGTTAGCAGAGTTAGGCCTACTTGCATCAGGTAAATAAGATGGCCCCCTGCCCTGGCTGCTGTGTGCTTCTCCGGTAGTATTAAGCAGACAGAAAATTGGTGAATCCAGTTCCCTGAACATTAGTTCTCCCTGGTGTGGAGAAATCCTCAGGTGTTGGAGAGACTCCATAGCAGCTCCTGTGCCACCCCTGCCCACAGCTCCTGGTGCAGGCATCCTTTCACCCCATTGCCAGAATAGCTCCTTTAGGATGTGGGCTGTCAGGTGTAATTTAGAGTAACCTTGAGGCTGCTCTTATTTGTCCTGGGGACTGACTAGGCCTTCGCTGGTTTCAGAACCAAGAGAGCATAAAGGTGACTTTGAACCACTTTCTCACCCTCCAACTCAATCCTTTGGCAAGAGTAGTTTGGCTGGAATGAAAGGTCTAGCCCAGAATGTCTATCACATCACAACATTAAATTATTTCTAAACGCTTTCATTATGAAAGGGCACATACTCTACCTTTACCTGAGGCTTGGTATTGTTGCATTTACTTTGCAGTGCTAAGCTTCATACACCAATGTATCCAGTACACATGAGTTTTGTGCTGCTCTGTTTTATATCTCAGTGTGGGTACCAGGGTCATTATGCATGATGGCTTGTTTGAAATGGAAAGTGCATGTGAGCATTAACACTCAGGTTCAAGAAAGCTTCTGTGGCATTGGGATTTTAATTATTTTTTTAAATCAAGGCATCCTTGGCCTTGCGTGGCCCATGATGCTGTAAAATCCTGATATTTATAGTAGATCTTTTTATGAAAAGTTTTTCTCTTGAAACAGTACTTGATATTGAGTAAATCAAATAAGTATGTAATAATAAATTAGTTTTATGTAAGGGATATCCCCTAAAATATACTGAAGGAAAGAAAAATGATGTTTCATTTAATCAAAGCTATACTCACATATTAACCTCATGTCATATTTCAGTGGCTGATGTTATCTATTTTAGGCAGACGTGCTCAAACATTGAACACACAGTCTCTGAAACAGCATAGGCACAGGCACTAATTATCACTGGTTTGGAAAGGATGACAGATCCAAACTTGCCAAGAGTTCAGCTTTGTGTTTAGATCTGCCTTTGTTTTCCTTATTTCAGCCACTCAAGTATGCCTGTTGTAAGGTTAATGTGTGGTTGGTGAAATAAAACATTATTTCTTCTCCTCAGTATATTTCAGTGGACACCTCTTATAAAATCAACTAGTGGATTATTGTATTTGTTACATTAAAATGTGATTGGGGTGATGAAAAGGAATGGTTGACAGATATTTTTTTCAGAATGGCTCAATTGTCTTTAAGAGGCTATCTGCTGTATCTCAGGACCTAATAATGCCTTTCCTATGGTGGCTGCTCTTATTGATTTAAGCAGATATTTTCAAAACTTTTAGGTGATTTTGAGTACCTCAACCTTTAAAGGCCCATCTTGAGAGTCATTACCGGGGCCTGATTTTTCAAAAATTGTTGTGCACCCAGCTTCTAAAAATTGCACTTCCTTAAGATGCCTTAATTTGGACCTCCAAATTAAGCACCCAATATCACTAGTCACTTTTGAGGCACCCAATATCACTAGTCACTTTTGAAAAGCTTGGCCTATAGTATTTAGCTTGATGCTCAAGTTTCCCCAAAAGTTATGCCCAAGACTGCAATGTGATATCTTAAATGGATATACTGGCTCCATTGAAGTCTATGGGTTGTGTCACTGACTTCAGTGGAGCCAGGATTTCTCCCTAGATTCTTTTTTAATCTTCCTTCATACTAGATGAGTATGTTGTGCTTCAACTTAAGGTGAGAGGGTCTCTTTTTGAAAGTGACTGCTAAAACTGAGCACACAAAACTTGTGTACACACAGGTAAACAAGCCCTTAGAGAGAGGGAGGTCTTTCTGTGTGAGCGGAGGTCGGTAGCCAGAAACTCCTAAAGTCTAATCCCACACCCAACACTGACTCCCTCTGCAGCCTTGAGCATGTCCCCTCTGACTCATTTTCCTTTTTAATCTGTAAATTTGGGGTGTTGATACTTTCACTATTACTTTGCATGAAGACCTTTGAACATGAAACTGGGATGAATATACCGAGAATGCACTTCAAGCTTCCAGATGTTTTCTGAGCTCTTGGAATACACTGAACACTTTGGGTGTGTTCATGTGTGCACAGTCTTCTTTTTTTTAATATATGCTTGGACATTTAAAAATAAAATATATATTTAATCCCTGCAATCAAGATCATTTGAATTGCAATCTCATCTTCACATGGTCTGCACAACTTTAGTGAAAACTTCCTAACCCATATCACTTGTACAAGACACATTAGTATTGAAACGAAAGCTTTTGGTAAAAGCTGATCAGGACTGGAAACTAATGTAAACACTTCCACTCCAGCCTGCAGCTGGAAGTGTGTTTTTCTCCCTTCTATATCTGGGATCTTGCTTTTCCAAGAAACTTTATTAAACAGTTTAGATTGTGTCATATGTTTCTTGATCAACGCTAGGGATAAGTTTGCTTATGCTCAAGGGTGTAGGCTGGCAACTTCAGTCTAATGTGAAATAGGATGTAAATAAGTGTCATGAGTATTTTCTGTGCACATGCTAGCATCTTTCTATGCATGTGCACTGGGGTGGATTACACCGATTGCAAAGGTAGCCGTTAAGGGAAATAGTCTGTGTGGTGAAGTCATTTTCTGTAGAGCTACAATTTATATCTTACTTCAAAATGTCCCCGTTAGTACTTCAGTTCAGTTCTTACATTTCACATCTCTGACTCTGACTCTGTAGAACAAAATGTATATTCTCAGACATTCACCATGATGGTGAATGAGAATAAAAACTGAGCTGAAGAGAAAAGTGGAAAATTGAACTGGTTTATTTCCAGTTTCTGGGTTTGATTCCCCTGACTGGACATGAGATGTGCAGATTATTCTGGGGAGCATTCACGGGAAGAGCAAGCAATAACTATACTACTGTCCTCCCTCATTATCCCTTATTATGCAATCTTTAATTATATGATCACTTACTATTTTTTCTATAGGACCCCTCCCTCATTTAGTGCACAGGATGGCAATGCTCAGGGAATGAATTAGAGTTGTGTAATGCAGAAGGCAGTTGTCTGTAGAGCCCCTGTTGGTTGCAGAAATTAGGTTTATAATGAATCAGGAAGGGATTGCAGGAAAAGAAATGATGGTCTTATGATTTTGCAAGTTGAAGGCCGCTCTGGAGAAATGGATTCTATCCCTGCCATTGCCACAGTGTTTTATGAGATTTTTGACAAGTCACTGAAAAAATAATGTTCCCTGTTGGCCACTAGTTGTACGTTCATTTTCTGGGTGTCTGGTTTTTAAGACACCCGGGATCAGACTTGCAGAAGTGCTGAAAGCACATAATTGCAACTGAAGTTGGCTGGAGCTGTGTTTGAACACATAAAGTGCTGTAAAATGACTAAGTACTCTGAGAAATCATGCCCTAGGGCACACAAAATTAGTGGACACTTCTGACAATTTTGGTCTCTGTGCCTCAGTTCCCCAACTGTAAAATGAGGATGGTAACAACTCACCTCACAGAGATGTTGTGAAGATAAATTAATTATATCTGTGAAGCCCTTAGATACAATTATGAGAGCACAATAGAGAACAACAAGGCAGAAATTAACAATTCTGTATTTGATGCAGATTTGTATGGTTTGTGGTACATAAAATCAAGAGCCACATATTGAATCAGAAGGATATAAAGAAATATTGAATAACTTCCCATTCACTGCATAAGACAAGGGTCTTGTGGAAAAATAGTATCTAACTATTTTGTATATTGTTAAAGACTGCATCACAATGAATACACACAAGCAAGCTTCTGGCATTTTCTAACTTTTAAGGGCTTGATTCTGCAACCTTAATGATGTTCTTTTAATGTATATGTTCGGTGCCATATTATACAAAAGCAGTGATAGCAGAGGCTGCCTAGGGAATGCCTTTGTCTTGCTCTTTCCTAGTCAGTTCTGCCCATTCCTGGAGGTGTACCAGCTTGGTGCTGGATCCCCCCAGAATCTAACCCAGGCTGAAGCTAGAATTTGTCAGGTACACATCAAAGACACTGCTAGGTAATAATGATTATTAACACTTAGCACGGTTGTTCAAAGTACTTTAAAGACATTGACTAATCCTCACAGTACCCTGAAGTGAGCTGTAGCTCACGAAAGCTTATGCTCAAATAAATTGGTTAGTCTCTAAGGTGCCACAAGTCCTCCTTTTCTTTTTGCGAATACAGACTAACACAGCTGCTACTCTGAATCCAGTACCCTGATTGTTACCCCTATTTCAAAGAGTAAGGAAGAGAGGTTTTGACTTGTCTCAGTACGCAGATAGCCATCAGTGTAAGCAAGAGGACACATTTTTTCCTTTCCTGGATCCAATGCTGCACTCATGACACTAGATCTCTCTTTACCTAGGCCTCAATTCAGCAATGTACTTGAGCGCACGCATAAATTTAAGCGTATGTGCAGTCCCAGTGATATCACTGTTAGAACCACTCAGGCTTAAAGTTATGCATAGATCAAAGTACCTTGCTGAATCAAGATATAACGTAGATGTTATAGGCCTTATATTACATTTGTGTTTCTAAAATATCTTGGGAGGGATACAGGCTTGGACACGAAAGCAGTAAGTCACAGAGCTTGGACTGTAGGTAAATCCACAGATGTCACGTGGGTGTAAGAAAGCTAATGAGTTTCCCTGTTTTTATTATTTTATTTTATTTTATTATTAGCCTTATAATAAAGTGAATTATGTTATCAATCAAGTGAAGACATATCACATCCTCTCACAGGCACAATGTATCCTTATCAATTTCTTGACATATTAGAAAGAAATAACATCCTAATCTGTGCCAGGTGGATTCTCGCCTTAAAAAGAAATAGAAGAGTAAAGCACAATGGAAATCTGCGTGTAACTGGTGTGTCTGGTAATACAGAAAGAAAACTAGGGAAATGAACTATATGTAAAATCAACAATATAGTTGCTTTATTTACTTTGTTCATTAGAAATGGGGGAAAACAACGAGGAGTCCTTGTGGCACCTTAGATACTAACAAATAAGCTTATGCCCAAATAAATTTGTTAGTCTCTAAGGTGCCACAAGGACTTCTCGTTGTTTTTGCTGATACAGAATAACACGGCTACCACTCAGAAATGGGGAAGTGATTTAAAATGCCAATGTGGGTGTTGCCCTGTGCAAAATAAAAACAAAGGCTGAATTACTTGGCTTATTTCAGGCATTTGTGTGCATCCCCAAAGAACAGATAGTTCTATGTTGGATTCTCGTTCATTGCCATGAAGTAGTTTTTAAGATTAGAGGACTTGACAATGACAGGAACATCCTGTTGACAAAAATGAATTCTTAAGATAAAACATTGGCTCAAGCAGAGCGGATGGTTTGTTTCACAAGTGAAGAAAAAATATTTCCTACTGTTTGGACACACATAATGGGCCTGAACCTGCACTTGCTAAGTTCATCTGGGTATGTCTCACCAAATCAGTTTTCTGCTATTGAAGAGGAGAGGGTCATTGGTGCACCTCAGTTCCTCCTATTCTCAACCTGTGGCACACAATAATTTAGTCTCCTGAGGCCTGTGATACTTTAGTCCAGAGGTAGTCAATTATTTTTTTGTCAAGGTCCAAATTTTTTGGTCAAGGTATAGTCAAGGTCCAGACTCCAGAGAAAATAATGAAATAATAATGATAATAATAAGTTAAAAGATTTCGGGGTCTGTTCAAAAGCATCTGGCAGTCTCGATTTGGCCCATGGTCTGCTTATGACTACCCTTGCTTTAGTCTGATCCCGGTTATTGGGCGCAGTGTCTGTAACTGGGTGGGATTTAGTGGCTTGTGATAAACAGGAGATCAGACTAGGTGATCTAGTGGTCCCTCTTGGCCTTAAACTCTATATCTCTTTACTGATGAAATCTCATTTTTCTCTTCTCAGATATCATTGGGAAGTTAGTCTGAGTCAGATATGCAGGATTGGGCCCAATATCTTAATAGGTGGCATTGACTTAGCTACCGGATGGCCAAGTTGGTCTCTTTATTAGGGTTTTTGTTGTGAGTGGCGGGTGGGTTTTTTCCAGTATATGTTACTTTTGGAGTAGGTTTGTTTGAAGCCTGGCATGCTGCTGTGGATAGACACTGTGAGATCTCCACTCTTCAGAACAGTGCTACTGTGCATAAGGGTGGGAACAAAATGGCACAGAATAGGCTAGCTTTGGTGATTGCCATAAACTGAAAAAATAAAGCAGGATTCTAAAACAGGCAGAAATGCTTTTGAAAACCAGGGGCAAACAACCTTAAACGAACAAATGGCTTCCACGAGGCTCAGGAAAAGAGCACCCTCACACTCATGCAATATGTCCACTGAAGCTGCGAACAATCATTTTGCAGAGGAGGAAGTCACTGACCCTGTGGAGAAATGTGAGGAGGTTTATTAGTGAGATCAAGTAGAATCATAGAATCATAGAATCATAGAATATAAGGGTTGGAAGGGACCCCAGAAGGTCATCTAGTCCAACCCCCTGCTCGAAGCAGGACCAATTCCCAGTTAAATCATCAAAGTAGTCTCAGAAAACTGTATTAGCAGAGCAGGTTGCAGCTAAAAGCTTGGGGCCCCAACAAATAAAGAAAACTGGAATGTTTTCAGGAGAGATTTGAATCCTCAGACCATCAGATAAGCGACCTGAAACATCAGAAGCTGGTAGTAAACATCATCATCCAAGATGAGTTAAAATAGCAAAAATGTGATTTTGGAGTACTGTGTCCAGTTTTGGGCCGCACACTTCAAGAAGGATGTGGATAAATTGGAGAGAGTTCAGCGAAGGGCAACAAAAATGATTAGGGGACTGGAACACATGAGTTATGAGGAGAGGCTGAGGGAGCTGGGATTGTTTAGCCTGCAGAAGAGAAGAATGAGGGGGGAGTTGATAGCTGCTTTCAACTACCTGAAAGGGGGTTCCAAAGAGGATGGCTCTAGACTGTTCTCAATTGTAGCAGATGACAGAACGAGGAGTAATGGTCTCAAGTTGCAGTGGGGGAGGTTTAGATTGGATATTAGGAAAAACTTTTTCACTAAGAGGGTGGTGAAACACTGGAATGCGTTACCTAGGGAGGTGGTAGAATCTCCTTCCTTAGAGGTTTTTAAGGTCAGGCTTGACAGAGCCCTGGCTGGGATGATTTAACTGGGAATTGGTCCTGCTTTGAGCAGGGGGTTGGACTAGATGACCTTCTGGGGTCCCTTCCAACCCTGATATTCTATGATTCTATGATTTTAATTTTCAATATGTTGCCTAGATACAGCTGACAGACACATAATTTGTTGCAAATCCTATTTGACAATTTTGACGGTTTTTTCAGCAAGTAATTATTTGTGAACAAATTTTCCCATTATTTGACTTGCCTTGGGCCTGTAAGGATTTGGTCTTACATTGGGCTTGTCTATGCTTGAAATGCCACAGTGGTACAATTGCAGTGCTTCACCATAGGCACTACCTATGCCAATGGGAGAACCCCTCTCATCGTTGGTAGCTAGGTCAATGGAAAAATGTTTTAGTCAACCTGGCGCTGTCACCACCTGGAATTAGGCCGGCTTAATTCTGTCACTCAGTTGGGTAGATTTTTCACACCCCTGAATAATGTTCATCTCACTTTTTAGCTTGGATTAGGCCATTACTATTAGTACCATACCAAAGTACACAACCATATCTCTCTAGAGGTGATGAAATAACAATAACAAGGGAAAAGCTTCAGTGAGACAGTGACAAAAAAATTAATTCAGCCAGGGGTGTAGTTCCCTGACGCCATCTCTTTGTCCCTAAAAGAGGATTCTGATTGTTTGATAATCCAGAAGACTTGCAGTTTTTTAGAAAATCTAACTTTTCACATTTGGATGCTCTGCCTAAGAGACTGTCCTTGGAAATCTAGTTGTGACAACAGAGAGGAGAAAACTCTCAGTCTCTTTCCAAATATGCTGATCGAACTCCCTTTCCTTAGACGGGATCATTGAATGTCACTCCTATTATGGAGTACCTCCTAGAATTACTGAATTAAGGCTCTTTTGTTTTTATTTTTTTCTTTTAAAAACAAATTATGTAATTGTACTAACATTTAGCTTCATGTATAGATTGTTTTCCTCCTTTGACTTACTTCATTTAAATAAGTCTCTACATTTTTGGGGTAGGAATATTGGGTCACATTGGGATTTCCAGAAAAGACATAAACCTACACTAAGAATACAGAGGAATTTAGGAAAACATAGGGATGCATAAGTCTGCTTGTCCCTGGAAGGGTGCTAACCTTGTTTTATATAAGTTGGAAAAATGGGTGTGGAGGTAAGAGTCCTGATCCCAGTTGATCAGTAGGTGATGTTGTTTTAATTTAAGTACAATACAGACAGCTAATATAATGTCCTCTTTTTCAAAGGAAAAATAATCATTTTTCTTGTTGACCTTTATCACACAGGCCACTGTGTGCTGTTAGTCCTGTTAAAGCAGTCTTTTTAGACAAAAATGGTATGGGCTTTCTGTAATAGCTTTTACCATAGTAGACAAACATTTCTATATTTTATGCCATTTCTAGTCTTGGTTACCCAATTATTTAAAGACCGTTCTTTATTGACTGCTTGGTGTTAGAGAACAAAAGTCTCTAATAATTATCATAGTGGGAAAAGTTGAATTTGTTTTTAGCTATCCCCAAATGGAATTTAAATCATTATGTACTATTTGAGAAAGGTATTTCCAAAATTATCCCTGATTTCTCATAGGTGTCACAGAAAAAATGGATCTTCTAAAGAGATGCGGAGAAGGAGGGAGTTGGTCTTTCCTATTAGCTTAGGGAGGGCATTCCATGAGCTATGGGCATCACAGATAAAGGTGTAGAGATGTTTGTGAAAATATCAGGCAGATGGATGTTGAAGGCTGGCAGCACGGATAGACTGGAGCAATGGGAGGGTGTCATGAAGAATCTTGAAAGTGAGAGGAAGCAACTTTAACTTGATGTGGTGGAGAAGGGAGAGCTAGTGAAGGGAGAGGTAATATGAGAGTAAGGAAAGTTGGTGTCAGGGAGAGCAGACAAGAGGAGGTTAAAGTAATCAAAACATAACTGATAAGAGCATCAACGAGTATTTTAGCAGTGTGGACCAATAGAAAAGGTCAGACTTTGGAATGTTATGGTGGAAGAAGCAGTGTTATTTGATTGTGTTCTGGATGTGTGGAGCAAAGGAGAGGGAGGAGGGTCAAAGTTGACCTCCAGATTATTGGACTGAGTGACAGGGAGCATGGTGGTGGTGTCAAAAGTGGCAGAGAAGGGCAAGAGTGGGGAAGGCCTGAGAGGAACGTTAAGGAGTTAACACGGCGAAAATGTGAATTTAAGCTAACAACAAGACATCTAAGAGATATCAGACTTGCAGAAATGCAGGTTTGTTCAAGGAGACAGATTAGGAGCAAAAAGGCAGTTTTGTGAGTCTTCGATGGTCAAAGGTGGTGCTAAAAACTGTGTGACTATATTGTTGCCTGAAGAAGCTAAATATGATTGATCTTTCCTACCACTCTCTTTGCTCTACAAAATGCTGCCACAACGTTGGCCAAATCTACTAGAGGTGAGCATGCTCCAAGATCCATACTTTTTGGAAGTCATTCAGGACCCTAATTTAAAAACAAAGTCAAACACAAAACCTAATTATTAATCTGAAGATCTGTGATGATTTAACTGTTGAGTGTTTCCTGCCAATATCCTTACTGGATCAGTATGGTGCGCTCTGCTCCCATTTGATTATATTTGCAGTGTCAGTAACTGCCAGGGGGAGGTAGAAGTACAAAATACCTTACTTACACAGATTGGCTCTGTGCTCACATGAATTAAAGTCTTCACATACAAAATGTAGTCGGGGGGAGGGGGGGAGTGTTGATTAAAATATGCCGCAGGAGGTAATGTTTATCTAAACAAACAATGCTGGTGATTAGAAAGCTAATCAGGATATAGTTTATTCCAGAATGCATGACCAGTGTCTATAGTTATTCTTTATACCATAGTTTATTTGGGGATTAGGAATATTTTGCATTCATTCCCATCAAACAGTAAAAAGATGGAGCATAACAGAGTTCAAGGTGCCAAATGGAACATTAATAAATAAATGTGAGCATCTGGCATACACATATTTTCTGATTGTTGTCTGAAATCCTATACCATACATTTTTTCGGTATGCAAGACATGAAACATCTTTCAACACACAAAGGGCTCGGTTTGCAATAAAATACACAGGAAACACTGTTTGCATTATTGTTACAGCCTTATTGGTCCTGGGATATGGGAGGGACAGTGTGGGTGAAGTAATATCTTTTATTGGACCAATTTCTGTTGGAGAGACAAGCGTCCGAGCTACACAGAGCTCGTCTCTGTCACCAACAGAAGTTGATCCAATAAAAGATATTATCTGATCCACCTTGTACATTTCTTAGAAAACACTGGCTTTTTTCACCCCATTGATTGAATATATTCTTTAAAAAACAGTCAGAAGTGAGCTTTGAACTTTTAGGCCTCATTAAGAAGGTTTCTGTATATTCCTTGCCCATGTAATTGATAGAGTAAATTTAGAACTAGCACATAAGGACATTAGCAAGAATGATCTACTTGCATGAACTGGTTTCCACTAACAGAGCACAGAGGAATGTGCCCCTTTCCCAGCCTGCTATGAGTATGTGTGACTCATGTAATTGAAGAGAAAAGGGTAGAGGTTTCAGAGCATAAATATGACTTCACAGGAGACAGTATACCTGCACGAAAATATTTTTCTTTTCAATAAAATCTAAAAGCAATACATATAATAGCAGTCTGCCTGTATTTTTAATGTGGATTTAAATTAAACAGGAAAACATTTTAGGAGGGGAAATTAATTTGATTCATAAGGAAAATCACAGGGCGTAACACAGTTCACAGAATTTAAGACCAGAAAGGGCTATTAGATCATCTATCTGATCTCCTGTGTATCACAAGCATTAAACTTCACCCCAGGTACTCCTATATTAAGACCAAAGTCTTTAGTTAGACCACAGGCAGAGAACAGGAGGGAGACCAAGCTGTCACCAGAGTCTGACTCCCACGCAATGGCAAGGAATTGACTAGGTGAGACACGCCCAGATGATCCCAGCAGGAGAACCACATCTTCTGCTTCAGAGGAAGGCGATAAACCCCCAAGGTCCTTGCCAGTCAGACCTGGAAGAAAATTCCTTCTTGACCTCAAACCTGGTGATCAGTTAGACACTGAGCAAATGAGCAAGACACACCAACCAACCATCAAGAAAGGGTTCTGTGTTTCACTTCAGAGCACTGGTCCTCCCTGTCTGATATCCCATCTCCTCATGTGGCCAATTTCTGATGCTTCAGAGGAAGGTGGAAAACAAACAAAACATCACCAAACCAGAATACATGTGGCCAACTGTGCACTGTCAAGTGATATTACTTTAGGTAGGTAATGAAGCATGTGTGGTTTATAAAACATATTCTCAATCAAAAGTACAGTAGAACCTCGGAGAACATAAGAATGGCCATACTGGGTTAGACCAAAGGTCCATCCAGCCCAGTATCCTGTCTACCGATAGTGGCCAATGCCAAGTGCCCCAGAGGGAGTGAACCTAACAGGCAATGATCAAGTGATCTCTCTCCTGCCATCCATCTCCACCCTCTGACAGACAGAGACTAGGGACACCATTCCTTACCCATCCTGGCTAATAGCCACGAATGGACTTAACCTACATGAATTTATCTAGTTTTTAAACCCTGTTATAGTCCTAGCCGTACAACCTCCTCAGGCAAGGAGTTCCACAGGTTGACTGTGCACTGTGTGAAGAAGAACTTCCTTTTATTTGTTTTAAACCTGCTGCCCATTAATTTCATTTGGTGGCCTCTACTTCTTATATTATGTGAACATATCAGTAACTTTCCTTATTCACTTTCTCCACACCACTCATGATTTTATATACCTCTATCATATCCCCCCTTAGTCTCCTCTTTTCCAAGCTGAAAAGTCCTAGCCTCTTTGATCTCACCTCATATGGGACCCGTTCCAAACCCCTAATCATTTTACTTGCTCTTCTCTGAACCTTTTCTAGTGCCAGTATATCTTTTCTGAGATAAGGAGACCACATCTGTACGCTGTATTCAAGATGTGGGTGTACCATGGATTTATATAAGGGCAATAAGATATTCTCCGTCTTATTCTCTATCCCTTTTTTAATGATTCCTAACATCCCGTTTGCTTTTTTGACTGCTGCTGCACACTGTGTGGACGTCTTCAGAGAACTATCCACAATGACTCCAAGATCTTTCTCCTGATTAGTTGTAGCTAAATTAGCCCCCATCATATTGTATGTATAGTTGGGGTTATTTTTTCCAACGTGTATTACTTTACATTTATCCACATTAAATTTCATTTGCCATTTTGTTGCCCAATCACTTAGTTTTTTGAGATCTTTTTGAAGTCCTTCACAGTCTGTTTTGGTCTTCACGATCTTGAGCAGTTTAGCATTATCTGCAAACTTTGCCATCTCACTGTTTACCCCTTTCTCCAGATCATTTATGAATAAGTTGAATAGGATTGGTCCTAGGACTGACCCTTGGGGAACACCACTAGTTACCCCTCTCCATTCTGAAAATTTACCATTTAGTCCTACCCTTTGTTCCCTGTCTTTTAAGCAGTTCTCAGTCCATGAGAGTATCTTCCCTCTTATCCCATGACAACTTAATTTACGTAAGAGCCTTTGGTGAGAGACCTTGTCAAAGGCTTTGTGGAAATCTAAGTACACTATGTCCACTGGGTCCCCCTTGTCCACATGTTTGTTGACCCCTTCAAAGAACTGTAATAGATTAGTAAGACATGATTTACGAACACGGGAGTTAAGAACTGACGGGTTTCAGAGTAGCAGCCGTGTTAGTCTGTATTCGCAAAAAGAAAAGGAGTACTTGTGGCACCTTAGAGACTAACCAATTTATTTGAGCATAAGCTTTCGTGAGCTACAGCTCACTTAATCGGATGCATCTGGTCAACTGACTGGTCAACCACAGACCTCATTTGTAACGAAAAGTACACAATCAGGCTGCAACGGAGAAAAAAAACAACAACAAAACAAACAAACAAATGCAATACTTTACTTGTCAAGTGTAAACTACAAAAAAAATAAAGCGAAAGTTAAAGAAATAAAAAAAGATTTGACAAGGTAAGGAAACTCTGTGCTTGTTTCATTTTAATTAAGATGGTTAAAAGCAGCATTTTTCTTCTGCATAGTGAAGTTTCAAAGCTGTATTAGGTCAATGTTCAGTTGTAAACTTTTGAAAGAACAACTATAATGTTTCGTTCAGAGTCACAAACGTTTCAGAGTTATGAACAACCTCCATTCTCGAGGTGTTCATAACTCTGAGGTTCTACTGTCTTTGTATTAGAAAGTTCATTTATGTAACTGTCCAAGTTGTTTGTAATGTTTATAAATGGTGGATGCTTTTTATTTTCTTTCAGATGCTTTATTCCAAATGTCTATGCTGCCCTCTTCACTGCTGCTCTCGTACCATTAATGTGCCTGGTGGTGGTATTTGTGGTATTCATCCATGCCTACCAAGTGACTCCCCAGTGGAAAGCATATGATGATATTTTCAGAGGAAGAACCAATGCTGCAGGTAGGAGACATGGGAGGATTCCATGAAGGCAAATAAAAACATTGAAGGCAATTCTAACTTAAAGTGGAATTCAGTCTAGTGCAGAGTACCTGTATAGAAATCCTGATTCAGTTAAGTTCTTATGCACATACATAAGTTTAGGCACATTAGTCGTCCCTTTGAAGTCAGTGAACTATACTTCCATGATTAAAGTTATGCACATGCTTTGTATCTTGCTGAATTGGAGACAAAGGCCATTGCACTACTTCAACTTTTAATATGGTCTTGAGCAAAATATAGGATATTGTGTGGGGTCTCTGCACTAAAGTGAACATCATCCTTTAGGAATAAGGAGTTGATTGTGTTTATTTATGGTTTAGAGTTACTCCTTGTTTTGAAATTTCAGGTACTAGTCCTAAGTAAATGAAGAAAAGTTCTGCACATAAGAAACATGCTTAGTTAAAAAAAAAATCTGTCTCAAGCACAGCAGGGATGGGTATTGATTGGTCTTTCCTGTTAGAATGGTTATTAATAAAATAGTGTTCACTAAACCAAATTCTAATGTCATCTTCAGTAAGTTAGGCCAACACTTTAATAATAGGGTACTGTGTGGATGACTAAAAGGAACTGTTTTCTCTTCATAGTGTCTTTGGATCAAATTTAGCTATGGTGTAAAGAGGTGCAATTCCATAGGCCAAGGCTGAATTTGGCTGTTAGGTTTTATAAACTGTGAAATGGTTCTTGAATCAGTTTTTATATGTAAAGAGAGTTTCATCTATCTATAGAAAAAATAAGTTGAATAAAAAAGAGGAAGTGAGTCACTACCAAATTCATTTCACAAGTCCAGGATATGACACTATGCAAATACAGTATATAAAAGGTACCTTTGTTAGATTCCAGTACTAAAAACTGCAGTGATTTAGTTTTAAAACCTTAACTAAATAAATAACTATTTACTAATTAGACAGATATTATTATATGTATTGTATATGTGCTGGCATGTCACAGCATCCATTCGAAATATATCTTTTGCAGTGCAAAAATAAAATATCAAGTATATGGGGTCTGGGAATTTCCCCAAAGTTGAATTTGTCCTTCACTGGTAAAGTACCAAATTAGCTAACAGGAATATATGTTTGTATTAGATCCAAATGACACAATATAACAGTTTGTTTTATCTGTACTTAGCATTACATGGCTTGTTTGCACTTTGTTCTCTACTTATCCTCCGGAGATAGAAAAGGCAATGCCTGCAGCCTACCTAAAAGTGGCATAGCACACTCTGTGACAAAGAATGATTCATTTATTCAGTGGTGAATAATACTGTAAGTTCAGTTACAAGGAATCCTTTTTCATATTTCAAAGATATTTTGATCCACCATCTTACTCTTCAATGGGTTGTGTATGAAGATATTTGGTGAATCTCCTGTACATGAAAGCCCTGGAGGCTTAAGTCTTTTGTCTAATTAGAAAGCAAAGTACAACACATTCACAAGTAATGCATGCTTCCCTACTCTGACCAGCTCATGAATCTCAATGTAGGCCAGAACTGGAAGTTCAGCCGCTACATCCACTTCATCCTTAATCTTTTAACTAGCATCCTTGCTGCCAGTCTCAGTAATGATAGATTTTGTGATGTAGACACTAATTCTCTAGGAAGTGGGCTGAGATCCCCAGTTTTCACACAGATCACTCACTGAACTGTCAGGTATAATGACATTTAGGCCTAGACTTGTAATAAAATCAGTGCAGGCACAAAGATTCACCCTTGCAGAGTGTATTGTGGGATTGGGCTCTTTGTCACTGTGTACTGAGCCTGGATTCAGATCTACAGCTTTGAGATGAAAGTCTGATCATTAATCCTTTTCCATCTGTTCTTGTGAATTTTAATTTTGTATTTGTAATATTAGAATTGCTAATCTGTTGCATTTTGAAATGAGGTGTAAAACATTTGGTTCATTCATGTAAGATGGGAAAACCAGATCAGATGTAAAACTCACTGGCCTACTTAACTACTGTAACTTTCAATCCTGTTTGCACAGAACTAGTGGAGTCAGTCCTATCCACTGTCTAGGTGTCATTAAGGAAAGACAATACTTAGGCAATAACATACATAAAGTCAGCAAGGAGGATGGCAGAAAATATTAACAGTAACCATGCCTGGGTGAATCAAAGGCATGAACTAGTAGATATGAACAAAGGCATAGTTAACTTAGTATGGGTTGTCAGTGCTTTGTTGTAAGCCAGTACAAAAGTAGAGTGGAAAGGGCATTGTGACGTGTCTGGAGAAAATGAAGTTGTGAAGAAAGCACAAATGAAATGTCAATAAGAGCTTCTTTTTATCAGGAAAAGAGGGTGAACCTTCCAGTTGTCATATATCATCCAGGGAAATTGGCCTTTAATTATCTTAGGATTTCTGCAAGGAAAATATTACACGCAAGTTGCTTTCTAGTATGGTTGGCAATATTTATAGCTTTTACAAGGGTAATATCTAATTATTAGTATATTCAGAATGTAATCTCCTCGAGATAGGGGGCCTGTCATCTCACTTGCCTGTGAAATACACTGAACACATATGGCACCATATACATAATAAACAATAGGCTTTTTGACTGTCTTGTCCAATATTTCTTTACTGTCACATGAGAAGAGGCTAGATCACTGAACCTTCTCATGGGAATATACATTGTGTTTTAAGGCCTACTATACTTTTATTTAAAGTATGGCTTTCCACTGTATTTTATTTTACATTTGCGTAATCAAAAAGTGAATGAAGGAACTGATTATTTTAAGAGAACTGTCTGATGTCTCGAGGTAGTCCTCTCTATGAAGAGGGTACAAAGTGTCGTGAGAGACATCATGATTCATGATCATGTTTAAAGAACAGAACTGTGCAAATACAGAAGAAAAGTATTTGCAAATATACTAGGATATAAAAACTGATGATTCACTTTGCTGGTATTTGTGAACTCTTTTTTTTTCATGTTGATTCCAGTGAGCAAAGAATGTTTGCAGAAAGCAAAAGTGTCACAAATTCTCATTTATGTACGCATTTGCACACAAATATTCATATAAGTATACACTCGCAGAACTGTTTATGTGGTCATCTTGAAAGTTGTTCGGGAATCATTCAGTTAGAAAGTTGTAAATATAACATGCGTCTATTGATATAGACCAATTACCAATGTGAATAGTGAAAAACGAATATTCACAGCAATTGTTTCACAAACAATCCACAGGCTAAATATTTTTCACACAATTTGCTGAATTATTTATTTGTTTTGAGAGCACTTCTTGTCTAAGTTTTGCCTCACCTACTCTCTTTGGATCTTAGTGTAGTTTATGGGAAAAGCTCAGACATTCTACTTTATTCTTTAAACTACAATGGGTTTGTCCCTAAAGTGCTGGATTCTATGGTCTTTTCTTGAACAGAACTTTCATCAACTTCAATAGGAGTTTTGCTGAATGAAGTCGGAACGGCATAATTTGTCCCAAAATACCATTTACACCACTGGAAACTTTCAAAATAATCAGAGCTCTAGGTGGCTAACCTAAGCTAGAAATGTGAGTCCAAAAAAGTTTCACATAGTCTCTTTTCCCAGAGATTTGGAAGCATAACTTTTAAAGGAGCTTTAACTTGTACAACTGTCTCTTTCACAGCATATCAGCCCATGTCTCCCTGAAAGGGCAAAATTCTCCCCTTGGATACGAATGGAAGTATTGTACTTCACTATAGGTGTGGATAAATTATTATCAATGGCAAAAGGGGTTCCCACATGTTCTGGGTAGTGAGCACAGAATAACAACATTGGATATTATCATATGGATCTCAGAGGAAAATTGCACCCTAACTCAGCTTCAGGGATAACATGTTTTCACATGAATGAATTCCTTAGGCAGTTAGAAATAGGAATAGTTCTTTAGGCTATTTCCCAACTGTGATAGGGAATAAATATAGGTTGTTTTCAAATTAAACATTCAGGTTTTTATCTTTCCATTTATTTTTCTTCAATGTCCATTTTTACTGTAGACTGGGTAAATTCTGCAATCTTTGGGCATGTTTGAGTTCTCCTACATCCTTGTGCCAGCATCACAGGTCACCAGAGCAAGGCAAGACATGGTTTCACACTCCTGTTTCACTGATTTTGGAGACATTGCTTTTTTCAAAGGCACAAAGCAACATGTAGAGGTCATTGCTCTCTTCCCACCTTATGGTTTTTCTAGGGGGCAAAGGAGGACTGGAATTGATTGTCGTCGTCCTACTTGCCAAATGAAGATATGAACACTAAGCATCATTGCTACATGATAGCATCTACATTGCCATATGTTGTATCACATGGCATTGGAGGTAGCTGGCGTCAGGTCAAGGAGAGAGGGGGGCACAGGAGGGTCAATTTTTTATTATTTTGGGGAAGAATGAGTGTCTGAACTAGTCATGAAAAGGAGAATGCTATGAAGGAAAAGGCTAGTTTACAAGAATGTATTTCAGAGTAGCAGCCGTTTTAGTCTGTATTCTCAAAAAGAAAAGGAGGACTTGTGGCACCTTAGAGACTAACCAATTTATTTGAGCATGAGCTACAGCTCACTTCATTGGATGCATTTGTTATCTAAGCAAATCAGAACTTTTTGAAGGTGTAAATTTGGTTTTGCCTAGAAAGAATATTTGCGGAAGGTGAACACAAAGATGATATGGGCACAGTTTTGAAGCTCATTCATTTGAATTTCTACTATCTAAAAATGTTTTTCAGTATTAACCCAGCTCTACACATTCACTTTAAACATACAGCTCTTCACGGCTTGCTAAGCAAAAGTCTTTGCAGTTTTTACTAAACTTGTGTCTCTAGTTAGCCAATGAAATTCACAGTGTGTGAATACCACTGTCCCTCCAGACCACCTAGGAATAGAGTATCTGAAAAGTTAATCCAGATTCTGCAGTGGGTCTTCAACTCTAGCCAAGAACAATTAAGAGAAATTAGACTCTCACTGCCGGTTCAACAACCTAAAGGGGGGAAAGCACAACAAGCAGTATTTTTAATCATTCTTTTTATTGACTTTTCCATTGTTATAAAAACTGTAACCACTGCAGGATGAGGAAAAATAGGCAACATAATAGCAAAAATACAAACATTTAGGAGTGCTTGTGAGTGTGCACCTAGTTCTTTTTTAATTTGTTTTTCATAACAGGATATTTCTTATGTTCCACAAGCCAAAAAAAAAGCATATTCTGCTCAAAAAGGTACATACTCCATTTCCAGTTTATGAATTCATTTCATTTCATTCACATTTTTCCTTCTGTTCTGGCTCAACCTCGGGGTAAGTGTCCCAAAGGGTCTTGGTCCTTTTGACAGTTCTTCTTTGTGATGAGTCAGATTAAATAATAAATTCAGGGGGAAACAGTTATCAGATAAAGTTAGGCTATTTTTGTTGCACAAATAACAAAGGAACTTCTAAATATAATATATTATGTTTACAAACAGAAGAAAAAGAAAATTGGCCATTAACATTCTAGCAACCAGCAGTTTCAAAATCCAGGGTACTATGTATACAAAATTCATTATATTTTTATATATTGTTTTTTTTCTTATTTAAGAGCTGAATTTATCAGTAGGGCTTTCCCTTGATACCCTTGAGACAGATTAGTATATGTTTCTATATGTCTTCTATTTTGTGAATGGGCATATTAATTGTTAAACCATACTATGCCTTCACTTTGGCACTATAGCCTCCATCTTGAGATGACACACCTGGGAAGTGTCATGGGAAATCCTTGCATGTGGGAGGGCTAATAACGGAGAGCAATCAAATGGAAGCACCCAAGAACAATGAGCTTGCTGCATCCCAGGGGGAACCAGTTTTCCCAGTGTGCACTTCAGGTGGGCTGGAGCTAAGTAACGAATCAGCTGGCAATAAACTTGAAGCCATGCAGTGGGGGTCACCTAACAAACTTCATAAAAGGGAGACTCTCTCAAGGTGGGCAGACCAAAACCAGAAAGAGTAGTGAGAATGCAGAAGGATCCTTGACTCCCTGGAAGACACTAAGACACAAAAAACTCAGAGGAGGGATGTGGAAAATGAAACAAGTGCTTATCTTTCCATAGATCTGTATATCTCTTGTTCATTGTCTTTCAGTAACCTGGGATTGGTTTAAAGGTGCCTTTGCAAAGTCTCTGTGTTACTTGCTGTAACTGTCACGAAGTCCCCAAAGGGTGAAGTTTTAATCCAGAGTGCCCATCAGGGTGGAGCTATGGAGAGGGCATACAAAAGTTACTGGGGAGACTTAAAAGGTCCATACTTGTCTTGGGGGCCTAAGGCAGCTGAGCTGCAGGGCCCCACATTCCAGAAAGGGGTACCAGCATTGGAGTCTGTATTCCAGGAGTGTGCATGAAAGGCTGGATATAGAGCCAGTGTCTGGATGCTGCTCAGACTCAGTAAACTTAAGAGCACATGGGATCCAAGGCTCTGGGTCCAGAAGCCTGGTGACTGTCTGCAAAGGGGGAGCTCAGCTAGGGTTGTAACAACTCTTTGTCATCCAGTTTTACTATTACAGCACAATTGCCTAAAACTCACCGGACCAATAAGGCAGTTGTGTCTTGTTCGTGTCTTTTGCCACTTTTCAGCTGCATTATGGTAATTTGCCTTTTATAGGTTTTCCTGCTGCTTTGCCTGAAGTTGCAACTTCTTCAAAATTCTGCTGGCTGATTGTTCATGATAATGTGAATCGCTGATCACACAGAGGTTGCTCTGTTGGTGTTCTGTGAAGCAGTGGGATGTTTTTCTAATCATCTATTCACATAGATTACTTCTTATGATGATACTCTGACACATTTTTATAATCTTCTGTTCCCGTGACTTGAATCTTAGCCTGAAGTCCAGTTTGTAGGGTATGTTAATTATTGCTACTATGAATTCATTGTTAGAGAAGAGCTCCTGGTTCCCTAAACTCTTAGACTGGGAATGTGCTTCTCTTTAACGTTCATTCTTTACCTTCAGAGTCACTAGTTTTAACAACTGCAAAGTGTGGGGCATTCATGTAAATGGCATTTTTGAAGACGGGATTAATTAATGTACACTCCACACAGTATTTCAAATTGTGCAAACAGGTACCCAGGGCTTCTGCTTTCCCTTACAAAGTCAGTTATGACTGGCACTGTCAAACTATAAATATATAGGTTTCAGAGGAACAGCCGTGTTAGTCTGTTAGTCTCTAAGGTACTCCTTTTCTTTTTATAAATATATAGCCTACAAGTCTAAAACAAACAAAACTGCACAATGTTAAAGTGAATTGGGAATTCTGGATTCACCTTAACTCAGACTTGCCAACATGTGACACGAGTCATCAAAATTTGTGACACGGACCAAAATGGGGAACACCGGTTTGCTCTTCCTACTTTGCTCACCCCTTGTTTGCTCCCTTTGTTCCCACCTCAGTTTTCTTCTGTCATTTGCTCTTCTTCTTCTCCCCATATTTGCTCTCATCTTTGTTTTCTGCCTGTTTCTGCCCTCTCATTTCCAGACCTTTCAATTGCTTTGGAATGTACAGAGGCAGCGGCTCCTGGATTTGCCAGGAAGAAAGTGGTAGTGCTGGCAGTAGGCGCTCACAACTCCTCCCTGTGCCTTTCACTGCCTGTGTATGGTGAGGTTCACTACACACATGCAAGGACTCCGCCACGTTCAGGCACTCTCCCTCTTTCCTCCATTCCACCTTCCTGATAGGCACTCCTCTGTCTGTTGCCCCGAACATCGCATATGAGTACACCACCTCAGGGAGTGAGAAGTGGCACTAAAACATGAAGTACCATGTAACGCAATACAGTTGAGAGGTCTGGTGACTCAGTAGGTAATGGTTATGTCCCAATGCTGCATATTTCAGCATTTCCTTATGGGAATCAGAGAGCTTTTCACAATGCATGAGTGTCATGATCTGGTCTGAGTCTCACAGTTAAAGCCATTCAACCACATTGGGCATAATTTGACTCTTTCCCTAAGACAATGCACAACCCAGTTGTATATGTAAAAACTGGACAAAAATTTAATCCAAAGGTTGGGCCAATAATGATTTGAGAGGAGGGAATTCCATAATTAAGACAAGGAGCAAAAGACCTGTAACTATGGAAAAGAACTGGATCTCACAGAAACAGGTATGCCCAATCAGGGTGGTAATACATATTTTCAGGAAATGGATGGACTGACAGTAACTTAAATGAAACTCTCCATCTACTAAACTGATAAACAATGGGTGATATGTAGTTTTGCCATGGGTAGCGATCAAATCCAGTTCAAGTTACAGTATATAATGCACACCAAAGCTGTGTTGCAACATGTCCCACCCACACTGTACTGCCGCTGACTTTACTGTTCCACCACAGCTTTCTATTCTGTATTACTTGAGGTTTATTGAGGGAATATGTAGGTGGGTGGTTGCTCTTTATTTGATCATGGTTTGGTTTTAGACTTAACTATAAGAGAAAAGAATTTGTCTGAAAGCACAATTTTTTTCCATAAAGAAACCACAGACATTTCGTCTCTTCAACTCCAAGCCCTATTGAATTCAGACCTATTTATTGATACTCTCTTTTCTTACCCTGTACCTATTTTTGCAAACTATTTAAAACCAGATATTTTACAGTTGCTTAGCAGGTTTAGTTGTCCTAGTTTTTGAGGCATTGTTTGATCAAAATATACCCAGTTGTCAGAACGAAATGTCAATGAGGTGAACTCAGACAGCTTTTGAACTACAAATAGTGGCTGAGCTTCAGCATTATATTAATAGGCTATGATCTCCTTATTGACAATACTGCTGAATAATAAAGCCGAGGATGTTCTTATAACAAAACTGGGCACACAGCAAGCATGAGACACACTTTGTATCTTTTTAAATCGATATATGCAGATCCCAAAGCTTGTGGTTATATTTATTATAGAGTTATAGTTCACCATCTCAGTTGAAGTCTTTGAGATCTTGTTAGATTTACTGGGCTTGATTCTGATTTTACTTGAACTGGTTTTACATTGGTTTAATTCAGTTGAGTTCAGTGTTGTTCTTGATAAGTGCTGGTGGGGAAGTGACATTAGAATGAGGCTCCCCATACTTCAAAAGTACTTCAGATTGAGAGAGTTTATCAATCCATTTTCTTCATCTTTTACTCTTAAGATATGTTAAGTCATTATGGATTTCAGAATATGTTTTTTGGGGGGGCTAAAATTACTTAAAGTTAGTATTGCACATACAAAAATCTGGTTTGCACATGCAGAAATGCTGCTTTTGGCATGCTCCGCAGATTCATTTTGTTCCATCAGCACTCAAGTTTTCCAGTGGTAAAGCTACATTGCAAATGAAAATAAAAAGCTACTATAAGAAGTTGTTTGAACTTACTTGCAATTTTTTTTGCACTGCTAACTTCTTAGGCCCAACTATGGGTTTTAGAATGTGTGTACATTACTGCTCTTTGTCTTCACTACATTGCATTAATTCCATTTTACATGGAAGTGTGAGCTAAGTTAATTAAAGGAATACAAAGGTACTGAACATGATTGTGAGATTTAGACAAAGAAATGGCATTTCTATTCATTAACATTTGAACACAGATAAATGAATAGCTGTACTGGTAACTACTGAATTTCCCTATTTATAGAAAAGTGTTAAGTAGATAATAGAACAATTCCTTACTTTATGTTTAAAAATAAAAATGTGGTAATTCTCACAAAAGAATTAGTTGTTTATTACTCTCAGATATTAGCAAATAGAACTGCCAATTATATGTTATCTTTTCAAAAATACGAAAAGCAAATATCTAATCAGTGTTTTGAGGATCTGGTTCAGTGATGCATACAACATAGTGTGAAAAGAAATACTTAACACTTATAGTAAGAAATAGAGCGCTACATAATACTTAGTGCTTTAAAGTGTTCTACATCTTAAAACACTTGAACACTTTATGAACTCAATAGGAGTGAAGATTATAGACACTGTGATGGCATGCATGTTCCCATTCTTCTTCAAGTAGTGTCTCTATGGGACTTCCACTGTAGGTGTGTCTGCGTTCCTGTGCTGCTGATTGGAGAATTTTAGTAGCAGTGTCCGTTTGACTCACACATATATTGCACCCTGCATGTGCTCTGCCACGAGTTCCTTTTCTACCACAGAGTTTATTATGAGAACTCTGAAGTAGAGGGGAGCAGGGTGAGTTGTGGAGCACCCATAGAGAGACATATCACAAAGAACCATAGTTATTGCACAAGGTGAGTAACTTCTTTCCATGGCTGATACGTACCCCAAAACATTTGCAGGTTCATTTTCTGCAAATTTGCTGCATGCTTTCCTCTCTGGGGTTGGTTCTGTGGAAGTGAAACTGGGTAGGCCCTGCAGCCAGCTGATCATAAGACCCTGAAGCGGCAATGGAAAAATCATGACCAAACCTAATGCATCTCAGGACAACCTTGCATGCTGGTTTCTCTTAAACAACATGTACTATGCTAAGGCCTGCTCCAAAGTCCATTGAAAGTAATGGGAATCTTTCCATTTACCTCAGTGGGCTTTGGATCATGTCCTTGGTATGGAAGAGCTATGAAGAGAGCAACGTGTTGCATAGTCACATTTCCCTTCTTCAGTTAGCAGTATTGTGTTCCTCTCCATCCATCACTGGGGAGCATAGGGATCTATCTTATCCTCACAATACCACTCTGAGATAAATAGGCATTATTAGCCTCATTTTGCAGATGGTCAAATGGAGTAAGAGACGATTGATGTCTTGTCCTTGGCCATAGAGGAGAAAGTCAATACCTAGACCAGGATTAGAACTGAGTTTTCTGGTTCCCAGCTCTGTGCTCAGGCCGTAGGACTCTATTGGCTGAAGTGGCTTTGTTGTGGTATCTTCCACTAATAAGGAATGTATCCTGTTAACTGTTCTGGAGAGCTAAGTGTTCCTTTATTTTATTGCTTTAGCTTTTCACCTCAGGAGTTCTAGGTTTCCATTTGTCATACATAGTGTAGATTTTCATCTGCAACACAAAATCGTGACATAATCTGGTCAGGAAAGGTACAGCAGGTGATTTGAAAGTCATGACTGAGATAATGTCAAACAATGCCCTGTCCATGTCGAAGTCAATATCAAAGTTCTCATTGAGCAGGATCAGGTCTTATGTGGGGAAACCTGAAAAATACAGCACCAGCTCATGCTATGCTTTTTTCCAAGTAGTTCCCCCCACAGTGAAAGTTTAAACATTCATTTAATAAGATTAATTGTCAAAATAATAATAAAGTCCCTGAAGTAATTATTCCCTGCCTTGCTGGAAGATAGGCAGCCAATGCCATGGCTATGTTCATGTGACTTTTCTCTTGGAACGTAATAGGAAACACAAAAACAACAAGGAGTCCAGTGGCACCTTAAAGACTAACAGATTTATTTGGGCATAAGCTTTCATGGGTAAAAAACCCCACTTCTTCAGATGCATGGAGTGAAAATTACAGATGCAGGCATTATTATACTGACACATGAAGATAAGGGATTTACCTCACAAGTGGAGAACCAGTGCTGACAGGGCCAATTCAATCAGGGTGGATGTGGTCCACTCCCAATAATTGATGAGGAGGTGTCAATTCCAGGAGAGGCAAAGTTGCTTTTGTAATGAGCCAGCCACTCCCAGTCCCTATTCAAGCCCAAATTAATGGTGTGAAATTTGCAAATGAATTTTAGTTCTGCAGTTTCTCTTTGAAGTCTGTTTCTGAAGTTTTTTTTGTTCAAGTATAGCTTCTTTTAAATTTGTTTTAGAATGTCCAGGAAGATTAGTCTTTAAGGTGCCACTGGACTCCTTGTTGTTTTTGTGGTTACAGACTAACATGGCTACCCCCTGTTACTTGACACCAATAGGAAACATAGGCAAGGAAGGCTGTACATGCTCCTGTGTATTCCCATTTACCTTTGTTCAATATCCCTCTCTTGTCTGTCAAATTTGCTGACATAGCATTAATTACAAGGAGAAGGGGCAATGCTTTGCAGAACACCTCTGCAAAGTGAAATTTACAAAACTGGGCAAATATGGACTTTGAAATCTGTCATGAGAACTGTCAACAGTAGAAGCCAATCCAGATTCACTTGACTTTAAGAAAAGAATTTTATTTATTTATGCTATATTCTGCTTCCCCTTTTTGTGAACTTTGCACTGTATTGCCATATCATTTCCTCAACATTACTTAGATCCTGTGGACTACAAATACAATAAGAGATATGAATATATCTGGATATAAGGCAATATAGGAAGACAAACATGTATAAAATATATCTGGATATTAGGCAATCAGAAAGACATATATAGTTTAAGTTTTTGAAAACATCTCTTTATATTGTCTGGGTTTTGTGCTTAAGGCCAGATTCTGCAAGCACTTTTGCATGTGAGTGAACTCAACATGCAAATACTAACTTTGAAGACAAAGAGAATAGTTAAATAAAGTTACTCACATGCTCATGTTTTTACAGGACCATACTCTTGTTTAATTTGCAGCATAAGTAACAACAAATCCGTGACAAATCTATATTCCCAGTTTAAAATGTAAGAGTCATAAATTTTAGAATTGTTCATATTTTGGATTCTCCCTCCCCCACAGGCCCCTCCCCCCACCATTCTAGGAAGTAAATCTTCCTTATTTTTCCTCTAAACTTCCAGTGTTTATCGAGAACTCCTCCACTTAGTTTACATATTTACCAAAGCCACGTGTACACTTCCCCACCCATAAAGCAAGAGTCCCTATTTATCTCATTTAATTGGATTGTCTCACACTGAACCTTTCAGATCTGTTTGGTAAATCAGCCAGCAGGTGGTGCTCCAGGTGAGGGACAACACAAATCCATACCCCTACCACCCCCCCACCCCCACCCCCGGTGCCCCCACCCACCACCGCAAGACAACGAGTGGGCAACCTCAGAAATGCACCGGGTCATCACTGGAGCATGAACTCCAATGTTAGTCCTTTAAAGAAAGATATTCAGGTGCACAAAGGGTAGTGAGAGAGATCTGAAAACTAAAGCTTCTTTATACATGGGTAATGCTGAAAGTGTTTTTTACAAGGCATAACAACTGAAAGACTATGTTTATGGTTTCCAGAGATCCCACTGGTCTTATACCTGTTTGCCCTGATTTCCATTACATGGCTTTGGGGAGGACTGCACATGGCTTACAGGCACCTCTGGATGTTAGTCTTCTTTGTTATCTTCAACAGCCTGCAGGTAAGAGCTTTTCCTTGCTGTCCAATTACGGAGAATGGGAAAGCCTCGATTGTGCATAATATCTGACATTTCAAGTTGTAAAAGTTGTTTAGAAACCAGGAGCAAATAGAAGGCTCAGTAGGTTACCACTATGCAATGGTCACTAGAAATGTGCTTATTTTTAGAATTAATATATTGGATGCATATTCAAGTAATAGGTATGTTATTCCAAAACAACAGCAACAATAATAATTACACAGAAATTCATCTCATAATCAATACACTGGTGAGAAAACAGCACCTCTTCTGTACACAATATAATCCTGTGGCAATAAGTCTAACAAAGTAATACAGGCAATTGCAAAAATAAAATGGGAAGAATTTCATTTAAAACTAGGGTAAGTATCAGATAGAAAAGGTTTAAAATTATATGCAACAAAACACTAATATTTAAATTGAAACCTGTCCCATGCTATGTATACACAGATAAAATAAGATCTTTTCAGACTAGAAGTTGTGTTTGAGTTACAAAAACCACCCCAAAAAAAAAAAAAGATATGAGATATACTAGTATTCTCATCTTGATACATAGCACTACATGTAACTTCTGTTAATGCTACCAGTGGCCCTGATCCTTCAAACACTTATGCACATGTGTACCTTCACACCTATCAGTGTGAAGGTACACACCATTGGACTCAGAGTTACTCATGTGAGTAAATGTTGCAGAATTGAGACTCAAGATTGAGAAAATGCCTGTAATTCTTAAAAACAGCAAAATGTTGAGAAATAAAGAAGAATTCTTTTCTATTCTATATAGGTTGTTACACTGGTCTCATCACTGTAGTGTCGAGAGCCTTCCAGTAGGGTGCTAAGCAATATGATAAACATCTGTCACATGTGATGAATATAGATTCAAAATCCTTGAACTTCATCATGTGTGAATTTATGAAAATAGTCTGATTTCACAAACTGATTTTTTTGAGAATTTTTCCCCAAAATATCATTTTTCTCAAAAATGGACCTTTCCTTAAGCAAGACACTAAATCCTTTCCAAAATTTAAATTTTATTCAGCTGTAGATTTTTTCAAAACTGAAACAGCTAAATTCATTTTTTCATGTGTTGATATGAAACTGTGCACTTTATGAAAAATTAACTAGAAGTGAAATTTCTAGGTGTGAAATTGCTTAGACTGGAGTTATTATTTTTTCTATAAAGTTTTGTGCACAGCTTTTCATAACTTTTGTACCCTGTTAGTTTCAAGGGCCATGCCTGCAGTATAAAATATTCCCACTGCCGCTCCCTGATGAGCAAATGTAATTGACTTGATGGTCAAAACACTGGAAGTGGCTAGTGCCTGTCTACACTAGGGATGCCATTAATGCAGCTAAACTGAGAAGAGCACCGGTGGGATTATTTTTTCTAAAACTTCATAACATAGACAAGGCCAGCAAGTCTCATTTAAAGTCTGAAAGTTCATGACATCCAAATTGTTCCTTTAACTCCATCACTCAAAGATTCAGGTGTTCACAGTTCAGATAAGTTTGTTTAGATAACCTACCCACAGAATTTCAGTGCTACTTCATTGTGGCTTTTGAATGAAGTGCATCACTGATGTAAATGATAGATATGCAATGGCTTATTTGTATTCTTGGTTTATTACCTTCATATACTGAATTATTAATAGAGCCCAATATAGGTTTGTGTTACCTAGATGTATTATGGATACAGATAGTTGGAAAAGGCAACTCATGATAATAGAGATCCCAAAGAATGATGTCATGCCAGTAGGTTTCACTTGCATCAGCATAGAAATGTCCATGTATGGCTGGTGAAACACACTCACTTCACTTCACTGCCTGTGGATATTTCACAAAGGTGGATAGGATTACTCTGTAAGCATCTTTGAGAAAAGGTCATTCATGTCCAAAACATTGACTCTTCTATGTGACTGCCAGAAAATACTTCAAATTAATCTGCTTTACGTAACCTAAAATATGTTACTGGAGATTTTTGTAACTTTTTAAAGGGGGGAAAATATATTTTTGTTATTAATTTTTCAAGGCTCAAGACACTCATTCATATACAAACTACAATACGTGACACAAAATATTAAAAAGCATACAAGCAATACCAGAAATCTACCCATATGAAGCCTACAAGATCCTTACAGGACTTGTTACATTGTAGCTGCAATAAGACCTTGAAATCATGTGAAAAAGGAGGATACAAAAGCATGACCAAGCCATTAAAGACTCAAGAATTGTTTAAATAGTAAACAACACTACAGAAGCACCTGCTAGTGACTCCATAGTTAGGATTGTGTTCTAAAAAGACCTTAAAATTGGGCGTAAATCCCTGTGTTTTCTCGCAGTAGATGGTCAAACAATGTGAAACTTCAGAAAATGTTAGTTTTTATTCCCTTTGAATTTTCTTGGTCTTTTCTGTTTGCTGTCTGTTCATAAATTCTAAAATCTTTGAATTTTGGCTGTGGCTGAGATTTTTAACTTGGCAGTCCTGTCGTCGTTGGTGCACATACACACACTGTACTTCATGCAAAACCACAAAAACAAGAAGAGAAATTAAGCTACTTAATAGTACATACTCTCTATTCCTTCACACATAGGCACATGCCCTACCATTACAATTCCCATACGCCACCTACCATATTCTGCAACTTTAGATCTGACCCCTAGAGATGCCAGACTTCCCCCTCACCCCTTCTAAATACCAATCTGCACAAAACGGTTGACTAAACTGCCCTTCCAGCACAACCAACTACTAAACCAAACATCCACAAATACTAGCGTGGAGAGGGAACTTTCATTCCCTGACATGGTGCTCAAACCATACCACCTGCTCCCTCACCAAGGTTTGGATGTTAAAACAACAGAGCAACACACGCCAAGAAGGTAACAGTCAGATAAACCTTTCCCCTGAATCTCCCAATTCTCTATTTTTCCAAATTCCTCCTCTAAATGTTACTGTCTTCTATGAAACACAAAGTACAATCAAAGAACTCTCACTCCCGCCACTGGATTCTTACCAAAACATCCCCCATATCTGTCATCTAAATTGGGATGCTCTGGGAGGAACGAAAGTACAGGAACCAGGAGAAATAAAAAAACCACATGATAATGTCCCTACTATTATCCAAGAGACTTCTGGTCCAACAACTTGCCCCCTTGTTTGCTGCAGAACTGTGGTAATTATATCTCATGCACTAATGGAGGGGATTCACATTTGACCCTAAAGCTTGAAGGGCTGTTACAGGAGAACCACTGTGGGTTGCTTGTAGCCTGCAGACTGCACTACAATAGCTAGACAGTAGAGACCTGTTCCACCATATTTCTGTTTAAAGTATAGAAATATCAATCTCTTATAGCACACAAAAAGCTATGCAGGAAAGATAGTTCTCTACAAATTTTTATTATTTTTATTTTTTCCTTGATTCTAGACCTGGAGGAGCTCTCTAACATATATATATAAAAATAAAACAGAATCTGGCACTTTTTGCTATTAGTCTTTAGACAGGGCTTTTAAAATATAAAGCTATCAAATATTAAAAGCAAAACCAGAAGAAACATTTTCTAATGCTGGTCACATTGGGAGAGGAGTTAGAACTACAAAAGCTCTTCTTCCCCATTAATAGTTTTATTATTTTTTGTTTAATAGAGATTTGTTTTAAATGTTTTTGATGTGTAATCACGATACATTATTTTCTGCTTTATTCTCCTATTTATTCTCCAATTTAAAAAGTTTCATTGATCTGTTCAGGAAGGAGAATGTCATGTGACTTAGGTGACAAGTCACTGAGCATGAATAATGGAGAGTGACTGGCCAAAAAGAACAGTTTGTAAACAACCCATAGGCTGAAATTTGAATAGTTTTTAAACAACCCAAAGGCTGAAATTTGTGTGTGTATGCTGTTATCAAATAATTGTGAATGATGAACAGGTTAATAAGAGTCTGTTCACAAACTCTTTGTGAATAAGAAAAAAAGGCTAAATTCATAACAAATATTATGCACAATAATTCAAGCCTTTCTTGTAAACAGCTACAGTTTTATAAAACATTGACATACCTCACTAATTATGAACTCGGAGGCCTAGCCTCCAGATGGATGGGGTCAGAAAGTTCCCTCTGGCCTGCAGATTCCACAATACGGAGCTTATGCATGATACAAACAGTCATGGGCGGCAGGTATCAAAGGCCGGGGGAATCTAAGCCTCCCCAAACAGCCCTGCGTGGCCCTGCCAACGCTCCTCCCCCAGACCCATCCTGCTTCCTGCCGGCGCAGACTGTGGCTCATCCCCTGTGGCCAGGGCCCTGGGCTGGGGCTGGAGTTAGGGATAATGGGGGCTGGTCTGCAGCCAGGGACTCTGGGTGGCTGGAGCCAGTGCTCATGCTACCTGGCTCCAGGGTTGGGGGGTGGGGGTGCGCTGCCCTCCTGGTGTTCCAGGGGTGGGGCATGCTGCCCGCCCAGCACTCCGGGACATGGTGGGGATGTGCAGCTCGGCCAGCCAACGCTCTGGGACTCGGGGGGAAGGGAGGCCTGGTGGTCGGGGGGCTGGGCTCTGGGGCAGCCAGGTGCTAGCCTCCCTGAGCTCACAGTTCACCCACATCCTTTGAAGCTTTTATCTCAACCCCACTGTTTCAGAGGAGGGAGTCAGAAAAATGAAATGGCACTTAGTGGACCACATTATTTCAGAACAAATCCAAGAGAAACTTGCTATCTTTCAGTTTTTGAAATTTCAATTCATTCCCATAAATTCTTTGTCTTCAACTGCTCTGTGAATTGACCAACTAAAACCTAGATTAGGCATTTCTAAAATAAAAAGCTGCTTTATCATTTATTTGTGCCACATTGTTGTTATATATTATACCTAATTTCAGCTTAAAAACAGAAACTCTCTGTTCTTTTAGAGCCTTTCCCAACAGGAAAAAGAGCATGCAAAGGCTCGAAAGAAACAGGGCCTTCTTCCGTGTTGTTGAAAAGATACAGAGTGCTTAACAAAACAGTGTTAAAAAACCAAAAGATAACAGTGAATTTAGAAACACTCGTACAAATAAGTTATTCCGTAAAATACTTCATGTTTAGCTTCCAAAAAGGGCTCAGTGCAGGTGTTTGGTAAGGTATTGTCTATCATCCACCTTGGCTGATTTATTCTGATGATAAACAGCTCTTGGGAAATACACTTGGTACAAATAACCAGCTCTACAGGACAAATTGTTTCCATGCCCTTCCTTTGCCCTCCCTTTGCAGCAACTGACAGTAATACGAAATGTCACATGTTTCCATTGGAGATGAGCATACAGTATGAACTATTCATGTACAGTGGAAAGGAAGGCTACTCCTTTCCCTGTAATCGCTGGAATAAACACACAAAGTCTTATTCGTGGGGACAATTGCTGATTTACGTGGTCAGTGAATAAACAACAACCCAGCAAGTTAATGCAGCTAAATTAGTTCTGTGCATGAAGGCCAGAATAAAATTGTAAAAGGTTTATTTAATCCTTTTAGTCATCCCGCATGTTTATGTAATAGCGGAAAACCAAAATATGAAAAGCTAAAGAGGAAAATGGATAAGAGCATATTTACAATATCTGATGTTTTGAGTTCCTTGGCTGTATGTTCTTGATTGCTACTAGAGCGGCATCTGTGACACAGAAACATCCCTGTGTTCTCGTGTGAAAGGCCTTGGCTGCTTGTTCTCTTTGGTTGCAAAACACAGCAATGAACACTTGCCTCTTCTTTATGCATTTGATTGGCTAAGAAGAATTATTCATAATATGTTCATCAGGGTCAGGAAGGGGAAATTAAGCTGGTATTTAAATTGCTTGTCACCGAATGAAAGAGTCGGGATCACACAAGCTGTCTTGCACAGTTACAGTAATATAAATGATTCTTGTGTTTTTCAAATGCTTAATGGGGTTGTTTGGATACATGATTAGTTGCTTTCAATGTTTGTAGGTGCTATTATAGGGTCTGATCCAAAGCTCAGTGAAGTCAGTGGAAGTCTTTTCATTGATTACAATGGGCTTTGGATCAGGCCCTCAGTGTATTTAGAGGCTAACTCCTCATGTCGTCCCAGTAGGTGCATTGTTTTATCTCTGCAACTTCTTAGACCCTGACTTCCTCCTTTCTCCATGAATTTTCCACTGGCACCTTCCTTCCAGCTAGTCTTTGCAAACCCTTTGTCACCCATACTACATTTAAGATATGCTAGGGGATTCAGATGACTCTGGTGGACTCCAGGGGTATGTCTACACTGCAGTTAAAAACCTGGGGTTGGCCCATGTCAGCTGACTCAGGCTTGGCCTACAGGCTGTTTAATTGCAGTGTAGACACTTGGGCTCTAGGACTTTGCAAGGTGGGAGGGTCCCAGAGCTCATGCTGCAGCAAAAGCTGCAACATCTACACTGCAATTAAAGAGCCCCTTAGCCCAACTCAGCTGATGGGCCAGCCACAGGGTTTTAATTGCAGTGTAGACATACCTCATGAGCTCTGGTATATTCTGGCCTTGGTATGCCACAGAGTGCTTTGTGTGAAGCATGAGAGTGAGCTTTACAGAGGTGGTGCCTGGGACCCTGCAGCTGATCTTAAAATAGAGGTGGGCAAACTGCGGACCGCTGGTCACATCCGGCCCACAGGACCATCCTGCCCGGCCCCTGAGCTCCTGACCTGGGAGGCTAGTCCCCAGCCCCTCCACTACTGTCTCCCCTTCCCCGCAGCCTCAGTGCACTGTGCCGCTGGCACAGCACTCTGGGCGGCCGGTCAGCGCCGTTGCAGAGCCGTGGCCTGACTCTGTGCTCTGGGCGGCACGGCTCTAGTGCCACCAGCCACCGGTGCTCCAGGCAGCACGGTAAGGGGGCGGCGGGGGGGCGGTTGGATAGAGGGCAGAGAAGTTCGGCGTTATGATTAGGGGTTGGGGCAGTCAGAGGCCGGGGCAGGGGTTCCGGGGGGGGGGGCAGTCAGGAATGAGGCGGGGTGGATGGGGCAGCAGGGGGCAGTCAGGGATGGGGTGTCCAGGGGTGGTCAAGGCACAGGGAGCAGGGGGTTGTGGATGGGGTAGGAGTCCCAGGAGGGGCCATGAGGGGACAGGGAACAGGGGGGTTGGATGGGGCAGCAGTCCCGGGGGAGACGTCAGGGGGCGAGAAGCCGGGGGGTCGGATAAGAGGCAGGGGCCGTTTGGAGAGACACAGCCTCCCCTAACTGGCCCTCCATACAATTTTGGAAACCCGATGTGGCCCTCAGGCCAAAAAGTTTGTCCACCCCTGTCTTAAAAGATGGGGCTCAATTAAGGTTGCCACCTGGGTGGTATTTCTGGTACAGCTGGTTAATCCTACTTTAGGATAGATATAAATATTCACTCCAGTGCCAGCCAATTTTAGCTTCCTCAGAGTGACAGATCTCACTTTAACAAACAAAATAAACACATAAATAAACAAAACGTTGCTGCTTGCTCACCCAGTGTGCTTGTAAGGTAGGGACCCTTCGATATCTTGAGTGACTGCAGAGCAAGAAAGAAGCAGGACTATTTATGAAGGGTCTCCTTAAATGAAACTGTCCTTAACCATAAAAAATATTTATTGTAGCTGGTTTTTATTTTCCAGAAACCCTGTTGCCTTTTCTTTAATTTAGGTTTTTGCTACCAACATGAATCAGTAGTGTGAGTTGGATTTGTCAAAACTGACCCTTTCCTGCAAACAGGTTAGGTTTCAATGAAAATACATTTCATCAGAAAATTCCAGACCAGTCTACTTGTAACATTTTGGGCCCAATACTATTCCTACTATAGTCAACAGGTTGGGTCTGTGTATGGTAAATCAAGTCAATATTGGGGAACTATCCCATTGTTTTTGTGAGCATTATAGCTAATGTTGTGTGGCAACTTGAACATATTAAATCATGATGGGTGTTTTTTCTGAAGACAGACTACAGATTAAGTGGCTCTGCCAGTTCAGTGTTCAAGCTTTCCACCCACAAAAAGTGTCATATGCAAAAGTGCATATTTCAACAAGTGCAGTGAAAAACCTGGAGAAATCAGCTCATTGCCAAGTTGTGCAAAATGGCTGAACCATGTGATTATCAAAGAGTAAAAGATGAGGTAATTCATGTTAGATTAGTAATAGGGACAAAGATGCAAGAACTCAAATGAGAATGCTCACAGCGCCCACTCCTAGCTCTACCAAGAGCTAAAGACATGTGCAAAGCCAGTGAACAAGCTCATGTCCCAATGCAGGGCGTAAGTGGTGCACACCCAAAAATAATACGCCAAGCAGCACAGGGAAATCATGAAGATATCAGAAAAAAATATGCCAAAATTTGGGCAAGGCAAATGCACAAAGAGACAAACAAAACACAAAGGAAGGCCTGTGAATACCGGGGAGAAAAACATGATGATGGAAAATGCCCTGCATATGAAGTCATATGCAATAATTGTACCAAAAGAAATCATTATTCCAAAGCTTGCAGAAAAAAGGGGCGGGGAAGGGGGAAGCACCATATTGAGGAAGAAGCAATGAGTAGGAGATTTTTTTCAATATGTGACTTAACGCCTCTCCTAACCCCAAAACTAAACGTTTTTTTAAAGCTCAGACTAGTCTAGCACCAGATACAAAGACAAGGCAGCAGCACACAAGCAAACAGGAAGTCAAATGCCAAATAGATAGGAGGGCATCAGTGACTGCTAGGCTACAAAGATTTCCTCAGCATTATGCAAGAGAAGTAAGTGAATTTCCAAGCAAGCAAAGCCAAACTAAAATTATACATTGTCACTGGGTTCATGTATTCACTTTTTTTACCTGAAAACAGAGGTCATTGTACCACTAAGACAATGTAAGTTACAAGTAGAATACCAAGGAAAAGTATGCAGGCTAAAATTTCGGGTAGTACTATCAGGAAAAATGCCACCTGCCCGCATTAACTTGCAGGAGAACTTCATGAGGCCAGTGGTGAAAGGGGAACAGTCCTAGCAGCACAGGAGGAGACACTCATCACAGGACAATAGGTAGCTCCTGCCCCGGGAGTCTCTCGCAATGGGGGAGAGGGATGCTGACTGGCCAGCATTCTCCAGCTCCCAGGATTTAACCTGGTGTGGGGGCCATGGAGAGCTCTTTCAGCTCTGTTCCAGCAGCCCCACACACACACCTGAACTAGGATTGGGAACCCAGCCTGACAGATGCTGTGGCTCTAGCCAATCACCCATTTAGTGGGTCACTCAGGAATTTTTTCTCCCAGGGGACCAGGGAGTTTTTTGCCTTCCTTGCAGCCATAGGTGCAGACTCAGTGGGTGCTCCGGGGCTGGAGCGCCCATGGGGAAAAATTGGTGGGTGCTCTGCACCCACCGGCAGCTCCCTGCCCTGCTCCGCCTCCTCCCCTGAGCATGCCTTCCCCGCTTCTCCTCCCAGTGCTTGCCACCGCAAAACAGCTGTTTCACAACATAACAAGCTGTGGGAGGGAGAAGCGGGAACGCGGCGCACTCAGGGGAAGAGGCGGGGCTGGGTGGAGATTTGGGGAAGGAATCCAATAGGGGCAGGGAGGGGGCAGAGTTGGGGTGGGGACTTTGGGGAAGGGGTTGGAATGGGGGCAGGGCAGGGGTGGGGTAGGGGTGGAGTTGGGGTGGGGCCAGGAGTGGGGGGAGCGTGAGCACCCACCAGTGCCAGGAGAAGTTGGCGCCTATCCTTGCAGCACCTTCAAGCCACAGTGAGTTAAGCAGGAATGCCCTTAGTACCTAACTGAAGTACTGGGGTAGAACTGTTTATTCATCACAACTTGTGGGCAGTTTCCAGTGTGGGCTAGGAGAGTAAAATGAACAGTTCCAAGAAGTAAAAGAGCTGGGATTTTGCTGATGGGCCTTGGGCTCATGGGATGGGGTAAGACCTTGTGGCCTTTGTGGGCTGAGGTCAGACCTTGAGACCTTCACAGGCCAAGGTCCCCTCCAAGCTGCATCTGAGGTCCCCTTCACAGGGAGATGGTGTTAGACCTCAGAGAGAACTGAGTCCTGAGGGGTAGGCCAAGGAGAGCCTGCTCCACATTATGGGTTATGTGATAAGGAACCCTGTAACCTTTGTGCTAGTTATGGGTCATATGGTAAGAAGCAATGAAACTCCAGCACTGGAACCAATTAAATGACTGGTGTAGGAGAGTCTGGGTGATGGGCAGGTAGTGCCTCTTTCCTGTGTTAAAGTTTAATATAAGTTGTGACTTGCTGCTTAATTCCATGCATGTGTCTGTCCCCATTTTACCACTGTGTCCACATCAAAAAGCCAGTGCTCTCAGGTAAAACAAGTGAATACATGAACCCAGTGACATTAAACCCAGGACAAACATTGCACACAATAGGCATATAAGCAAAACAGTAAATATATCCAGAGCAGATAATGCATTGTGGCATTCTGGCAGCAAAGCTGCTAAAAATTACCAAGATGTTTTTGAAGGACTGGGGTGTCTTCTAGAACATTTCACCAAAAAATAGATTAAACGATTTAGCCAGTAGAACACCTGCTTTGCACAGTGCCCATTATACTAAAGGAAAAAAGTAATGGAAGCAATAAAGCAAATGGAGAAAGAAGGTATCATTGCTAAAGTGACAGAGCCCACAAGTTGGATAAGCAGCCTGGTAGCCATTGAGAAGCCAGGCAAATTGTTCATTTACATAGACCTACGCAGTTTAAACAAAGCTCTAGAAAAATGTCACAACCAAATACCTGCAAGTGGAGAAATATTACCTGCCATGGCAAAAGCAAAAATATAGTCAGCACTTGATTGCAAAGGCAGATATTGGCAAGTGTTACTGATAAGCAGCTGCCTCACCACATTTTGGAAACCAGCAGGTAGATACAGATAGTTGAGACTGCCATTTGGAGTCAAACCTGCAGTGGAAGAGTGTCAGTGCTCCCAGCAAGAGGTACTGACAGGAGTCATAGGGATCAGCATCATAGCTGATGACATTCTAATGTATGTACATATGACAGAAGCTGGGACAGATCATGACCACATCCTTATCCAACTGCTAGAAAGAGCCAGATAAGTAAATCTAAAATTGAATTAAAACAAAATGAAATTGTGTTTGACTGCAGTAGGACAGTCTTTTTGTTCTGTTAGACCAGAATCTCATTGTTAGACCAGAATCTCAATCTCACTGCATAATGTCCCTAGGCACTGTGGTAATACAAATAATAATAATGGAATACTTGCTGACCACCTACGGGCTATGGTCTGATACCAGAAAGTTAAAAGCAGTGCAGAAGGTATTCACATCAAAGATATTAAATCAATACATAGACTAATAGGATTTGTAAGCTATCTGACAAAATTACTTCCAAGCCTCTCAGATGTGCATGAACCCCTGAGGTAACTACTGAACAAAGATGCAGTATGGACATATTTACCTCAACATGATACAGCCATCACATATATCAAGGAGCTGCTGACCAACTATCTCATCTTGAAATACTACTATGTGGACAAAGAAAGGTGCCAGTGAGACAGGGCATGGGGCCTCACTTCTATCACAAGGACAGCCATGCTTTTGCATTAAGGTCACAAGCACCAATGGAACAAAGATGCATCCAAATTGAAAAGAAATGTCTTTCAGTAATGTGTGCATGTGAAAAGTTCAACCAATATGTTCAAGGATGGGAAACGATTTGAGTAGAAAGTGACCAACTGTCCCACTACTAAAACCATGCTCAGTGTTGAGACATGAAAAGATAGTTTGGTGAAACATTCAGGTTTCATTTCTTCCATCACAAATGCTGTCTTCTCCTATCAAGTACTTCCTGAAAGGAGAAGACACTTCTCCACTTTCTCAGACATTACCCTGTATGTAAGCATACTATCATACTATAACATCCCCGACTGGGAAACTAATAATAGTCACCCAAGAGTTCTGAAGGAACTCATATATGAAATTGTGAAATTACTAACTATAGTTTGTAACGTATCGCTAAAACGAGCTCCTGTACTCAATGATTGGAGAGTAGCTAATGTAACACCGATTTTTAAAAAGGACTCCAGAAGTGACCCTGGCAACTACAAGCTGATGAGCCTAACTTCAGTACTGGGCAAATTGATAGAAACTATAATAAAGAACAGATTTATCAGACATATAGATAGGGAGGGATAGCTCAGTGGTTTGAGCATTGGCCTGCTAAACCCAGGATTGTGAGTTCAATCCTTGAGGGGGCCATTTAGGGATCTGGGGCAAAAACTTGTGGATTGGTCCTGCTTTAAGCAGGGGGTTGGACTAGATGACCTCCTGAGGTCCCTTCCAACCCTGATATTCTATGATTCTATGATTCTATGAAAATGTGATTTGTTGGGGAAGAGTTAACATGACTTTTGTAAAGGGAAGTTATGCCTCACCAGTCTATTAGAATTTTTTGAGGCTTGTCAACAGCCATGTGGATAAGGTTGTGCCAGTCGATATAGTGTACTTGGATTTTCAGAAGGGCTTTGATAAGGTCCCACACCAACGGCTCTTAAGCAAACTAAGTTGTCATGGGAGAAGAGGGAAGGTTCTCTCATGGATCAGTAACTGGTTAAAAGATGGGAAACAAAAGGTGGGAATAAACGGTCAGTTTTCACAATGGAGAGAGGTAAACAGTGGGATTCCCCAAGGATCTGTATTGGGACCTGTGCTGTTCAACATATTCATTAATGACCTGGAAAAGGGAGTGAACAGTGAAGAGGCAAAGTTTGCAGATGATACAAGATTGTTCAAGATAGTTAAGTCCAAAGCTGACTGCAAAGAGTCACAAAACTGGGTGACTGGGCAACAAAATGGCAGATGAAATTCAGTGCAGATAAGTGTAAAGTAATGCATCTTGGAAAAAATAATCTCTAGGCATAAATAGTGATGGGTTCTAAATTAGCTCTTACCACTCAAGAAAAAGATCTTGTCAATGTGGATAGTTCTCTGAAAACTTCAGTTCAATGTGCAACAGCAGTCAAAAAGGATAACAGAACATTATGAATTTAGGAAAGGCATAGAAAATAAGACAAGTATCATAATGCCTCTATATTAATCCATGGTGTGCCCACACTTTGAATACTTCATCCGGTTCTGGTCACCCAGTTTCAATAGGGATAAGGTATGCAGTATTCAGAGAAGGGCATCAAAGATGATCAAGGGTGGCTTCCATATGAGAAGACACTAAAAAGATAAGGGCTGTCCAACTTAGAAAAGAGATGACTAGGAGAGGATATGATAGAAGTCTATACAATCATGAATGATGTGGAAAAAAGTGAATAGAAAGTATTAATACTTTTCTACACGGTACAAAAACTAGGGACATCCAAGGAATTAATAGGCAGCAGGTTTAATACAAATAGGAGGAAGTACTTTTTCACGCAATGAACAATTACCTGTCAAACTCATTACAATGGGTTGTTGTGATGCCAAACGTATAACTGGGTTTTAAAAAAAGAATTAGATAAGTTAATGGAGGATACATGCATGAGTGGCTATTAGCCAAGATGGTCAGGGATGCAATCTCATGCTTGGGGCAACCCACAGCTCTTCCTCAGTGGGTCTTCTCAGGTCTGCACAGTGCTCTTCCTCAGAAGCTGTGAGGAGAGGACAGGTGGATCACTCCAAATGCCCTATTACACTCCCATGAAGCTCCGTTACTGGCCACTATCAGAGATAGAATACTGGGCTAGATGGACCATTGGGCCTGACCCAGTATGACAATTCTTATGTTCTTTAACACTGACCACTTACCTAGTGTGAAGCAAAGAAAGTATGGCAGTATCAAGTAAACAGAAGGGGAATTGTTAAGGGATCTGAGTATGCCTTTTTCTATGGTAGTCTTGTTGATTTAGAAATTTGATATTAGAACCTGAGTCAGAAGGGAATGGCTTGTATCTATGAGCTAAATTATTGCGGCTGATTGTATGATAAAGAAAATAAATAAAATAATACATACTGTAGTTCTGAACACTTGGGGTGGGGGAAGAAATACTAAAATGCTCTTTTTTTTTTAAACTTTCAATTAAAGACGAAATGTCAGGGTAGGAATAAGTTCTACCCAGTCAAAAGCTTCTGTTGGCTTGTTTGTGTCCATTATGCACTTATGGAGAGAGGAAAAATAAAAAAGAAAGACAGACTCAGTCTGTCACTCAATCTTGCAACTTCTTAAATTGAAAATGTGACATGACATCAGGCAAGTATATTTGTCTTTGGCAAAGGTATGAGCCCTCTAAGCTATATTTGAGTAGTTAGAGGATTCATTTATTTAACTATTGACATTTAATAGACTGTTGCATTCAATAGAATGCACGTTTATCTATGGAAAGGTTTGTTCTATTTTCTTGAGAATCACTGTGCAATATCTCTTTCATTCACAGGAGCAGACCCTTTATAGACAGTAATCTTGCAGCACATTCCATTACCCATTTATTTTTTCTTGAGCATGAGGAGAGGAGTGTTGAGCATATTAACTGTTTAAAAAGGTAGTACATGCAAAGCTCCCATTGTGGGTTACACTGGCTTGCTCTTTTCTGCTCCAGTGTATCACAATTTTGGAATAAATAGTGGAATCTTCAGTGGTTAAAGGTCCCATTTAGTACATTTTGATTTATTACTTTTTATTGACACCGCTTATACCAGTCTTTTTTATTGAATGCTACACAATGATATAAATCAAACAACCATTTCATTAGAAAAAGAGGCAACCCAAGCAGGAATACTTGATGTGTTACATATATGAAACCCTGCCGCAGAAAGCATCACAGCTAAAAGCAAACAGACTAGTGAAAGATAATTCACCTGCAAAAAAATGGACACAGGAATGTGTATTTATAGGGACTGAATCCAGGTTGACAAGTCTAAAACTTAACTTACACCTTTACAATCCTTCTCCTGATCCTAAAAATAAATCACTCCTTTCCAAAAAACAAAGGCTGCAACACTGAAAAAAAATCCAATTTGTTTACTCATATACAACAATGAGCCCAAGATACTAGGTATCTTCACTGTAATAAATTCACAAGTGCATAAGTCTATCCTTTTTTGCTTCTCTCTTTTAATGTTGGAAACAGACCCAGACCTTTTGGGTATTTCAAAGAGATGTATGGCTTATAGGAATTCAGCAAATGGGTGACAATAAAAGGAATATAAATTTTTAAAAAATCCAGCTGTTAAATTACATTTTAAGCTTTTCAGCCTTGAGAATCTACCTTTAACTCCTCCTGATGCATTGTACAGTAATACATCATTAGGAAAGCTGCCTTAAACGTGAGTGAGGGGTGCAAAAGAGCACAGGGATTCCCTATCATTTTGGAGAAGTAGTAGCAATAATAAGTATTGAACAGTATGTTAACAACAAAAATAGTTTCAGAGTAACAGCAGTGTTAGTCTGTATTCGCAAAAAGAAAATGAGTACTTGTGGCACCTTAGAGACTAACCAATTTATTTGAGCATGAGCTTTCGTGAGCTACAGCTCACTTCATCGGATGCATACCGTGGAAACTGCAGCAGACTTTATATATACACAGAGAATATGAAACAATACCTCCTCCCACCCCACTGTCCTGCTGGTAATAGCTTATCTAAAGTGATCATCAGGTGGGCCATTTCCAGCACAAATCCAGGTTTTCTCACCCTCCACCCCCCCACACAAATTCACTCTCCTGCTGGTGCTAGCCCATCCAAAGTGACAACTCTTTACATAATCAAGTCGGGCTATTTCCTGCACAAATCCAGGTTTTCTCACATCCCCCCCACCCCCATACACACACAAACTCACTCTCCTGCTGGTAATAGCTCATCCAAACTGACCACTCTCCAAGTTTAAATCATTTGATCTCTCTGTGCCTCAATTTCTCTCCTATACATAATACATATTTTACCAGGATGTTAAGAGGATCTAAGAGCTAAATTATGCCAGGATATGTATGGGTGCATTAGAGGGGAACGGCTATAAAGGGACCCTTCTCTAACCTAGGGATGAAACCATAATTTGGTTGATAGAACAGGTGCATACGGGGTGCACGGATGACAAGCTCTATCACTGAGCACTGTACAGTAAGCTCCAAAGGACCATGGAGGCATTATGACTTCCACAAACACTAATAGCCCAGGTGATCAGATAACTACCCTAAATCACTGGAATAATTCAGTAAAAGTGTACTTCATAGAACTGACTGTGGCTTGTCCTAAAATTCCAATTTAAAAATTCCCGAGTACATTTTATAAAGCCACTGTCTTAGGAGATAAATATTGTCAAGCATTCAAAAAAATCATGAATCAGAAATAACGAGGCTGGCTTAGAATTCGTGAGATTTTAAAAAAAAATGCGGTTGGAGCCTTTAGAATTTATATTTTCAAGCTTTTTGCAACCAAGAGGACTAGAAACGTATTGACTGAAAAACTAAAACCAAAAGCAGATTCTCATGTAATCAAAACCTAGGAAGTGGAGCTTTAAGAAAAACACCAAATATTGCAAGACTTATGATAAAATCATGAGTTAGAAACAATGCAGGCACAAAAGAATTGGAAGCAACAGTATATCTGTATCAGGCACTAAACTGGGGAAATAGCTGATAAAATTTATTTTTAATTTAAATTATCAGAGACTTGCCAGTGTGGGCCTCACTTATATAACAAAAGACAAATAGGACATGTAGGCCTTGCTTACACTGGGAAAATTTGCTGTTCGAGGAACCAGTGTAACAGGTTAAACTCTTCTAAAACATTTTGCAAGCACATAGGAAAGAGCTTTAAATGGTTTACAAGTGCTCGAAGAACCATTTGGAATAGACTACATATTCAGCAGGGTTAAGAACCAGTCAAAGCTGATTCAATCTGAACTGATTTAGTGACAGAATGAACACTGGTCCTCCCACTACCGTCCCACAATGCACTGGTGGTCTTTCAAAATTTTCCAGAATATACTGTTCCTGAAAGATGTGCTGGGAACTATGGGATATGTACCCAGAGAGGTTGCAAATGAAGCTGTTTAGAATAGTGCTAGTGTGGATGTGGGGCAAATTTGCAAGAATCGTTATCCACGTTAGCATGATTAGTGAGGAAGTACTGAATTGCTTCATCTTAAACTAATTCAATACAACCTGTTCAGTTACAAAGAGTTTTGTTTTCCAGTGCAGACAGGTAGGATATAGCTTGAGGGGGACGGGGAGGTGAGGGCCTGATTTTCAAAGTTAGGTGCACAGTTAATACTTTACCAAAACTGCACTCTCAAATTCACTATTTACATGCACAATTCAGCTATCTAGCCTAAATTTTCATATGCAGAAATGTTCACTTAGACACTGTTCTTGCATCATTAAAGTAATTGGGAACATTGCTATTGACCTCAATAGCCCTAGGATCGAGCCCTTAGTGGGCACCAATGAGACGTGGCATTGTGGGTGCATTTTGGTACATAACAAATATAGCTCTTTTGTTTGAAAATCAGTTCTTTAATCTCTAACACCGCCAGAGTTGTCTATTCACGTTGACATATTTTAAGGGATATTTTTCCCCCAAAGAAGAAAATGTCAGGAGTTAAACTTGAGATCTGACTAGAACCACTTAATAAAAATTCTCTCCAGAAACTGTCTTTCCAACACATGCGAGGTTTGCAAATCATTTGTGTCTGGAAAGAGCTGAGCAATTGTGAAGCTGGAGCTAACCACAATTGGATGAAAATTGTTAAATTATGTTTTCTTTATTCTGAGCAAAATGTCAAGTATTGCTCTTTTGCCTTAACAAAGGTCAATTGGATTTTAAAAAGCACCAAATCAGCTTGTACTGTTGGTTTAAATCTTCAGAAGTCTTTGGTGTTACAACAGAGTCATGGAAAGTTTTAGTGACAGAGACATATTAGATCATAAATTGTTAGCATGGTAACCACCTTGACATTTTTTCTTTGTTCTTTATATGTCTTCAAGAAAAAGGATGAGGAAAAAGACTTAGTTTTGGCTGGCATATCCTCTTTGTTGCATGTGTACATGTATGTATGCATGTATAAATAAATAAGATTTGCGATGTAATTGAGTGCATGTAGTTGAAAGAGAGACTTCCTAATATTGTAACTGTGTTTCAAAAAACATCAGGAAGACAAGCTGGAACAATGGGACTGATCCTGCAACTTGCTGAGCCACCCTCAATCTTTGTTAGACAGTTTAGTTGTTCCCAAGAGGCCCTCAACAGCCTGCAGGATTGGGGTCTTAAGAGTTTCAGCAGGGACCAGGAAGTTAGGCATTTTAGTAAGCTGGAACTTTTAGCGAATGATGTGGAGCCAAAAGCTCTTACAAGACCTTTTTTCCATTCCTAGCAGACTGAAAAGGTGGGAGGAAAGTAAAGGTTCTTTCTTTAGACCCCACTGATTTCCAGTTCTACTTTAATATTTTCATTATAACTTATTTAACAGTCCAAATCCTGTTAGACAATAACACTTAACAAAATAAACTATGCACTATGGTTCCATCCTTGATCCTGCCACGCGATCCATGACAGTGGCCACTTAAGCCTGTAAAAAGTCCCAATTGAAGTCAGTGAGCGGGGTACAGGGACCCATTTTCATGGATCAGATGGCAGGATAAAGGACCTGTGTCATTAACAATAGCAATATTATGTGACTGCTCATAATTGTGTGACTTTTCAGAATCCCTCAGCAAGACTTTAGAATAAACCTGGGCACATTTTTTTGGCAAATTCAGATCAAATGATTTGCAAATAGTTTTGACTGAATAACAATGGAGAAAAACAAATTATGAAAAAGTGAAAGCATTTTGTTTTGACAGTTAGCTGTATTTAATCCCAAAACACACAAAAAAGCATAAAAGACACCCTGAAATATGAAATGTTTCATTTCAGATCAAGTGAAATGTTTTGTTTGAATCATTTTTGTTTTTGTTTGTTTGTTTCATGGAGAAAAACTGAATAATTGTAGTTTCCAGTCAACCCAAAATTATTTTTTTCTGAATTTTTTGGTTTGGCCACTGAAACAAAAATCAGTTATTCACTCAGGTCGAGTAAGAGGTCAGCCCCTGGCTTCATGCATGCTGGTTCCTATATCTGTACATTCTTAGTGACTTAATTATTTTCATTTTGTGGAATCTAGGTAAAAATGGGTGCATTGATTTTCATGGAAAGTGAACAAGTGAATATAATTATGCATTAAATGTGATACTAAGAGAGTGGCAAAGCAATCCTGGGACATTAATGTACAGGACATTTGGGGGGAGGGATAGCTCAGTGGTTTGAGAATTGGCTTGCTAAACCCAGGGTTGTGAGTTCAATCCTTGAGGGGGCCATTTGGGATCTAGGGCAAAAATTGGGGATTGGTCCTGCTTTGAGCAGGAGGTTGGACTAGATGACCTCCTAAGGTCCCTTCCAACCCTGGTATTCTGTAATTTATAAGAACTACCATACTCTTACTAGTTGAAACTATATCATCAGCCATAAAAATATTAATTCCCTTTTCTAATTTGTAAGTTATATTAATAATGAGTGCAGTGCAGGACATTTTTGGAGGATTAATGACTAGCTGTGTTCAGTAGCCTAATGCTGTTCATAAGGTCATCAGCTCTTCCTTAGTCATGTTACTAATTAAACAATGAATTTCTAGTTTTCTTATCATAATTTATGCTGTTTGTTTATGTTTGCATTTCACTCAGTTTGGAAGATGGCTGGTTCGGAGTAAATTGACCAATGGAATATTTGTTTATACTAATTTTAAATAGCTGTCAGTTTCACTTTTGGATTCTCATGTATTAGCATAATATTGCAATGTTTAAGTCCACAGTACTTCAGCATAATGTCAAAAATAGTGGTTTTGTTTTTAAAAATTACTAATGAAAGTATTAGTGTTTGTATTAGGTGTTGAACTATTTCATACACCCCCTTAATAATGGGAAATGCTTCATGTTTAGTTAACCGAGGGTCCAGTCCAGTTCTTGCACAGGAACATCACCCATTGAAGTCTATAAGAAATGTTCTTGCACTGGTACTGATCACGCCACATCACTGCAGTGTCTGAGCATTTTGCAATCTTTAATGTATCTATCTTCACAAATATCCCTGGGGGGGGGGGGTAGGGAATTATTTATTATATATTATTGGTATTGCTATAGCACTTAGGAGCACTAGTCACAGACAAGGCCCCATTGTGCTAGGCGCCACACAGGCACAGAAGAAACAGATGGTCCCTGCCCCAAAGAGCTTATGGCTACAGTCAGGCAGAAAAGGAAACAATCAGGCAATGCTGGCCAGTATGTTAGTCCGAGGTCTCAGCACACCAGCAGCCTATTGTGTCCGTTTTACAAATGGGGGCCGAGACACAGAAAGATTAAATGATTCGCCCAAGTTCTCACAATGTAGGGGGATGGACTCACTAGATGACCTCTTAAGGTTCCTTCCAGCCCTACATTTCTATGATTCAGTGTGACTTGTAAATAAACAATATAAATCCCTATATAGCAATTTACCTCCAGAGGGTGAATAAACATGAACTGGTTAATCTTCAGAAGTACCCCTTTGAGGTAGATACAGTGAGTACTATCATTTCCATTTTACAAATGGGCAGACTGAGAAACAGAGAGGGTAAGTGGCTTGAACAGGGCCATGCAGCAGTTGTGGGACCTGTGATTTCCAAAATCTAAATAAGGAGGCTCCTTTTCCTTGAAACAGCTCTTTCTTGATTGCCTTCAGGAATCCTGTCCCTTGGCAAACAGCATTAACACATACTGTTTAGTCACTTTTCTAATGTGCTTGGCTTAGCTCTTTGCCAGGCAAATCTGCAATTGCTGAACTGCCCTGCCACAGTGTTCCCTTCCAAGAAGTAACACAAATCTTGTCTTGACTGCTAAAAAAGATGCCTTTTTTTTAACCGTAGGGTAACTAACACGCAATAAGCTATCCTGAGATAAAAACACAGTGAAGACCAGATGCTTTGGTTTTACATGAGGTAAACAGCCCTGTGCCCCTCCAGGGGCTGACCTCAGTGAGTTTACCTCTCAGTAAAACTAAAGTGCCTGGTCTTCACTATATTTTTACCTTGGGACAGCTCAATGCATGTTAGTTACCCCGAGGTAGAAAATACATCTCTCTTAGCCGTCATGACAAGGCTGCAGTATTTAAGACTAAGGCTACATCTATGTGACTCTAGTTCTGATCGAGCTAGTGAGCTCAAAATAGAAGCATAGCCACAGTAGCACAGGCAATGGCTAGAAGCAGCATGGAGTAGCTGCCCCAAGTACAAACCACCCCTGTTGGTACGTACTAGGGGCAGCTAGCCTGCGCTGCCATTTGCCGCTGCCTGTGCTCTGGCTACACTCTAGCACAGTTTGTGCTCTAGTGCAATTAAGGCTAGCGTGAATATAGGCTAGCCTATCCCAGAAGCGCTACATCGGCGCAGCTGCACTGGTCCAGCTGCACCACACGGTAGCGTGTCTAGTGCAGACACTCTGTGCCAATGGGCGAGAGGTCTCCTGCTGGCATAATGAAGCCATGAGTGGCGGTAGCTGTGTCGTCAGCGACGGCGGGAGAAGCTCTCCCACCGACATAGCACTATCCAGACCATTGCTGAGTACAGTGTAACTTAAGTCACTCAGGGGAGTGGCTTATTCACACCCTGGAGTGACGTAAATTATACCGAAGTAAGCAGTAGTGTAGCCCTGGCCTAAGACTGTGCGCTGAGAATAGCACCCCTAGCTCATCGTATAAATGTAACCTGAATGACATCCAAGTGGGTTGGATATTTCACTTGTCATTAAATTTCCCCTTCTACAGCACTAATACCAACAATGCAAAAATAAAAAGGCCCAGTTCCCATACTTGGTGGCCTGTGCTATAGAACATTGCTTCTTCACCTCTCTGAAGTGCAGGTTCAATCATTTTGTGTACTTTAAAAGATTTTAATTGGCTTTGCTCACAGATACATATTTAGATGTACTGTCTGCGGTATCTCTGTAACTATGTGAAAAAGCACCCTGAGGACCCGTTAAAAAATGAATCATATTTAATTCTAAAGAAAAAAATCCTGTTTTGTGCATTAGGCCCATAGACTTTGTGTGGGGTGGTAGGGAAGGGAAAATTGTGGGGATCAGGTGTGGGCATTTGAGACAGAATGCTTCCTCCCACGCTACTGTAATAGAGCCTTTCCAAAGTAGCCACTACCACAGCAGTAGCCTCAGCAGTTGCTGCTGCACCCCTTCTGTGGCAACAGAGGGTTAATCAGAGCATTCACAGACCTGAACTCCCAGCCATGACTCATGGTGTCCCAACCCCTCTCCTTTGCAGCATATAAAGCATCCCCGCAGTGAACATCCCTCTGCAGGCTCCCTGTACCCTACCTTCCTTGCACAATGGAATTAGACTGGTTCCACTGCCTATCTGGCCCATTCCCTTAAGGAGCCAAATTAAAGCCTGTAGTTTAGTTGCCTTCTAGAGAGGTATGAAAACCTATCCTTTATGTAAAAGTGGTACCTGAAGTTTAGTGTTTCATAGATATAAAAATGTATTACATTTTCTACAAAGAAATTTCGGGACAGCTTTCAAAGCAAAGCTTGATTGCAGTTTTTGGGATGCCATTAAAAATGTGTCATTGTCAGTGACCATCTTTAAAAATGGGGTCACATTTTATATTAAGGTTCCATTTATCAAAAGTGTATTAAGATTTAATAAATGACTAATAGAAGTTTTAATAAATGGTTACTCAATTATAGATTGTTATTGTCCAGCAGGTTGCTTATAATTACTGCTTTCAACAATCTATAACACTACTTTTGTGCTTACAACCACTACTCATGTCTGTAAATGCTTGTAATACATTTTAATCATTTATAAGCTATTTATAAATGGAATCTTTAATATAAAGTGTAATCAAAATAAATTACATACCCTGGCTACTTACCTTAGGTACACCGTATAATAAGTATAAGGAATCATGAAAATGCTAAGGTAAACGTATCAATTGCTTGATGGCAAAGAAATCCAGCATTTTTGTGTGCCATCTTTGTTACATAGATTTGTAACATAACGGTCAATGATCTTACCCACTTTTGCTTTAACAAGCAAAGCCTTTTGTGACCTTTTGCTTTAAAACAGAAATTGCCTTTCCCAGGTGACATTCTTGCAGGAATCTTGTAGGCATTTCTGAATGAATCTAACAGTTTGCAGTCCCCCTCAGCCTCACAGTGGATTTTTATTGTCGGGCTTTGCCTGCATACAGATGTTGAATCGGTTTCACCTTAAAGTGTGACTTTAAACTGATTTTGTTAAATGGGTGCACAGCCCTGTGTAGACACTCTTATTTGAGTTTAATTTAAATAGATTATGATTTGATTTAAGCTAAACTGAAATAAGGCTGGTTTAAACCAAAATAAGAATGACCCCTGCAGCTCTTTCCATTGGTTTAACAAGTCACATGTTAAGTTATATTAATGTGACTATCTCATATAGATATGCCTTAGCTCTGTAATGTCTTTGTCACTTCACATTGAGTAGTTGGACGGATTTTACCTTCTCTGATTTCTCTCCTATTCCACTTGCTTCCAGGAAAGTTTAGAAGCATTGCCACTGTCTCTGCCAGTTCTGCTAAATTCTTTTCCAGACTGAAGGAACCATTTGCTCTGTTTTTGAAAAGATTTAGTTCATTTCTGACACCAGGTAATAAAGACATGACTGACAGTCCACATATCCAATTGCTCTGTCTCTTCACCAAATATACATCCTTAATTCTCTTCTTGATGGAGAAAGAACATCATATAATTTTTGCCACTAAAATTATGTGTAGCTGTAAGATACTGTACTGTACCTAAAGACTGTACTGTACCTAACACTGTGAGTGGAATTACAAGCAACTAAATACATGCACTTTGGTTGGTTCTATGTTTGAATTTAAGGATAGTTGATTGTGGATCTGAGGCGTCTGAGTGTGCTTGGGTATTATGATATTTGGTGTAAGGTGGAAGTTACTCTTGATGTTAATGTTGCCTTACCTGGTGATTTTCTTGATATTTAGTGATTGCGTTGATAGGAAATATTAAGGATAGACACTCCTCAGAACGTTGCCAACTAATGTGTGCTGAGGCTTGTTACCTAGAAAATGCACATTAGCTCTAAGACACTCCAGAGTAATATGAAACCAGCTCAAGAAAAGTTGGCTAAGCCCCTCATGTAAAAGCCAACTTTTTTTGCTTATGATGTACTTTCCAAAATGGTAAATTCGTTTACCAGTGAAGTAAAAATATAACAGGGCAGAAGCAGATACCTAAAGAGAGAGGCCTGGCAGCGCTCATGTTCAGAGACAAAGCTAGATGAGCGAGTTCAGCAGCTTTGTTATACTTCTTTGTATACAAGGCTAAATTGGGGCTTTAAGCTACAGTCTGGAGCAGGGACCCACTCCCCCAGTGGATCCTCTCAGAGAAGTTAGCACTGCAGGCAATGCTAGACTTGGGAGTCTTTGCATTCAGTGGAGCACAAGAACTGTGACTGTCTCCAGCCCTTGCACAAGGAAAAGTAAGGCACAGGGAAAGTAATTTCCTGTGTACAAATGGGAACAACCTTGCCCAGGGCATTTGGGTCCTGTAACCCTAATGTTATTTTGTTTAACATGAATTTAACATATGTAGACCTACCAACATTTCTACCTAGAATAGGGGTGGCTCATATTTGGGACTTTACTCCAGCTCTCCTGGCGGATTCTTTTTACATCTTGTCAGCCCCACAGTTACATACTTGGGCCATTCTGCTATGCTTCAACAATCTGTTCTTCTCCCTCACTTCTGAAATATGTGAGCAGAGAAAGGAGCAAACTCATAATCAGGGGAGTGTTCCTTACTGTAGATAACACGAGCGGTCTCCCAGGTTGGTGTTGCTCAGCTCCCCATGCCCTGTTTTTTGGGCAGACCGTGGAGGGCAGATGATTGGTCTGACTGAGAGAAAGGAACAAGCAGGCAGATTGCTTTTCCACACCAGCACCTGGTCAAGGAGAACAAGGGAGAATAAGGGTCAGCTATGAATAAGGGCAGGAAGCAGAAAAGGAGGGGAAAGCAAAAGCAGCCTTTCTTCTTGGCTTGTACTATCTCTCCACACCACCTTGCCGAGCTCGTTCTCTGGCTGGGACTTGGCAGCTCTCTGCATTTGCTTTACACTTGGCTTCCCTGTGCAGCCAAGACAGCTCTGTCAAGCACTTTGGGTGGTTTTGCAATATGAAAACATGATACTGTAGAGCCAGCCAAGGGTTACTGCCAGACAAGCGTTTCTGGAAAGAATGGACAGCAATCCACAGCCCCACACACAACGAGTGAAACCTCAAGAGGCCACAGTTTCATTGCATGGGGGTGGGGAGGAAACCACAATAAAAAGCTGTTTGCTTTTTAAAATGTGAGAGCCATCCATTCTTGAACATCTATTGATTTCTTCCCCTAAGAAATGCTCCACAGATGGCAGAAGCAGATCACAGAACAAATCATATTAGATTTTTTCTGTTCAATGCTGCAAGCATTTCTTAGGTCACACTTGGCATTAGTCCATCAGAGAAAAATAACAAGAAGAAAAGTAACTTTGTCTATTTTTCCAAGTAGAAACCAAGTAAACAGTTTGATATGTGTTTCATGACCTACTGTGTCTGGTGTTGACATTGGAGTGAGCTGCATTTCCAGTAAATTTAATGAGTGTAGCAAGGCACTAAAACTAAAACTTTCCCTTTATTGAACCTTTAAATATATATATTTGTGCTTGTGCTTACTTACATCAGTATATATTGTAGGGGTTTTTTAATGGATAAACATATAAATACAAAAAAGCACTTATTCCACCAAAGGGCTCTGATCCTCTCAGAAGTAATTCATGGTCATCTATCTAGAGTTAATCAATGGAATTATCATTATATTTGTTTAATTCACTTTTTAATGTATATAAGCACTTTATCTCCTGGGCTCATTAGAGCTTACTGGTACCAGGCTTTAATGCTGGGCTCATTAGAACTTACTGGTACCAGGCTTTAAATGTGCTGATGTTTTGTATTTAAAAAAGCAAAGTTGTGAATTTTAAATGCCATTGATGTATGTATTTTGAAATAAAAGTTAAAAGTTGCAAACTGTGAAAGAAAAAAATTAGAGAGAACCTTCAAATGGCATTTTCTTTTAAAAATTCCAGGAGACTAACCTAGCCAGCTAAAAACCTTCTAACACAAGACTTTGATATCATATTCATGTTTAACAAGGTTTGTGAGTGACAGCTTCTCTATGAGAAAATTCCATGAACCCTTCCCCAGATTATTCCTTTTTTTAATCCCGCGCTCCATTGCTTTTGCTGTTGGTTTTGTGTGTGTGTTTGGTTTTGTTTATTTGTGGGTTCAGCTCACCACATCAAGCCAGAGAGTTATGGTTTCAGTGATGGAGCCAAAGATGATATTGTACCTCCACCTGCTTACATTCACCTACTCGTCAGATATGGAAGGGCATCTGTTCCTTGTCCCCCTTTTGCCCACACATCACCTACTGAAGGGAACACTCCTAACCAAGAAAGTGTGAGCCACCTACTTATAAATAAGATTTGCCTTCTGTTGCCTGTGATGCTGCAGAAAGGCAACGTGCACCCACAACAATTTTGATTAAAATCAGTGGGAGAGGAGATGCTCAATGTCTCTCAAGATAAAGCCCTATGAGCAGAGTTTCTCTCTATTATGAGAGATCCTAACAGATTATGCCCTGCTCTTCACCCTGAGAGTACTGGCAGGGCCTTTCCTACACCCTTTACTAATGCCTTATGAGAGTAGCTGTGGCTAAGAGTATCCTGAAGCTGGCCAGGATTTATTCAGTGCCTAGTATAATTTAAAGTAGCCTCAGGACTGCTCTAAATTGCACCTGACTATCCTCAAGGAGTTATTCTGTCAGGCAGGGATTGCTAGAGTACAAGAGTCCATGTCCCATTCCCATCAGCCTTGCTTCCAACATGCCTCCTGTGTCAGAAGCTACTGGGGAGGTGGTGGTGGTGAACTCTGAAGGCTATTCATTACCCAAGGATTCCCTGCTGGCTTTCAGGCTGCTTTGTGCCATGGAAACAGCACAAAGCAGCCAAGGATCTGGCTCCTTTTGTGGCAGATCAAAGCAGTGCTGCTAAATGAATAGCCTACACAAATTCTCAGCTATTACGGTATCACAGAATAACAAGTGACACACAGGTCACAGTGGGTGGGCAATAGAGATTTGTAATCAAAATTTTTAGGGATACTAACAAAAAAGGAAACATGTCCACACCTCATGTCCACACCATTCTAATAATGATTCTTAGCTGTTGCATAGCTCTTAATCTTATAATATTATCTCAATCACAACGAGAAAGACTTCAACCCTAACCACAAATTTACTTTATCCCTTTAAAAGCTTTGTCTTTCAACACAAGCTTTTCATGCTACTGTTTCTTAATTTTAGGCCTTTTTTATGTTTGTCATTAATATACAGGAACAGAAAATACTTTCTATAAAACATTCCATAAAAGGGAATAATCTAGTATTCTTTCTTGCCTTTTTAAACTAGGAATATGGTTAAAGGCTAATCTGACCTTCCTTCTCAGCTTGGGACAGTCTCAGAAGGCAGTTTCTCGAGTTTGTAGCAGAAGTAACTATCTGAAGGTCTAGCAGGAAGGCTCCACTCTTGAGCGTCATCTTTACTTGGCCATGTGGCTGCACAAGGTTGTTTCTGTAGTTTACCAGTTGCACGGGGAGAGAAATGTTTCTGTGGATGGTAGGGAGTTTCTACACTGAATGAATAGGGTTCATTCTACACTGAATGAAATGTGTGAGGACCCAACCTAGAGTGGTTTGGCTCGAAGACCCCTTTGGCATATATTTTCCTTTACAACAGTGCAATACAATCTGCTTTTTAAAGACGCTTTTGATGATGAGCATCCAAATGCACTGCTTGAGAAAAAAATAAATGTGTGATGCTCACTTCAGCTTTCAGCCTGCTTTCAAATATAGCTATAAAATTCACTGATTTAATGTTAGTAGTCAGGGAATTCCTTAGCCTGCGGGCACAGCTGACAAAGGCTCTAGCACCTGTCGTCTCCAATCTGTATTAGAGAGAAGTTAATAGAGCATCATCCTTGGATTGCAAGGTATGATGTGAAATATAGGGTTATAAATGTGTATCTACAGCAAGTAAGGGTAGGAGTAAGGCTTTGCTGAATGTTTATAGGATACAAGGCGTAAAACCAGGAAATCCATTATTTATTCTCTCTACAAAGGCAGTCAGTGTAGTAATGGAAAAATAAGAGAAACACATTGCTGACATATGTATTAGGAAATAACCTAACAGCCTGTCTGATATTTTCTTAAAGTATGTTCTGAGGCCTGACCAGTAGAGAAATAGAGCCAGATTCTCCATTGATGGGCAGTTTAGCTGCTTTCTGCCACCTTACCATTGTATTCTGGTCCTCAAGATGGCAAAAGCAGCTGAAGGAGGATCACCCAGGACAAAGATGATCCTCCAGTGGTGTGGAGACCCTTATGTCGCTCCCTGCTAACATAATACAAAAAAGAGCTTGTGGCCAGAGGAAAGGGGGCATGGTGGGAACTCACTGTCCTGTACCAGTTCTCAGCTCTGTTTTCAGCCCCTGGGCCATTTGCAATTGGCATGAGTTAGAGTAGTCCTCAGTCTGCTATAACATGGCACAGGGCAAGTAACCCTATACAAAGTTGCTGGAGGATCAGGGGTATGCAAAGGTGAATTTTAAGCCACTTTTGCACATCATCCTCATGAACTTTGCTCTCTGCAGCTCATTCACATCCCAGCATCTGTACCATATTATATGCCTCACCACTTATTTCTACCTGGAACCAGGGATGCTGAAACCCCAAAAGATGGCTCTCTCAGTGTTTCCAGCATGACCAGAAGTGGGAAGTGGTAGAAATCTTATTAGTGCTCCCATGCTTACAAAATTTATAGCCTAATGTTGCATATTTGACAAGCTTTTTTAAAAAAAAAATCTAGATTTTTTGTACTTCTCCAAATTGAATTGTTGAACCTGTTCAGGTTTGTTTATTGTTATTTGGCTCCTTATCACATTAAGAAGAGGCATTCTGGCTTAGTGGACAGAGCACTGGAGTGGGACTTAGGAGATCTGGGTTCTACTCCTGACTGCTGGTGTGTGATCATGGACAAGTCATGTCACGTCCCTGTGCCTCAGTTTCCCTATCTATAAAATTGGGATTATACTGATATTCTTTAGATCTACTGGTGAAAAGGACTATATTAATTATTATTAATCTCTTTTAGCATAACCACCCAACCTGTGAGCTCACCTGATCTTCTTCTGTACCAATTGCCCTTCATAAACAGTGATTATGTATTCTGATCAGCCATGTACGTCTGTCACCTCTGATTCCTGGATATGCCTCAGAATTCTTTGCACTAGTTCCTGTAGCAACACAAGAGCCACAAAGATTCTGTTTTATGGAGACAGTTGTCAATATGAGGCAATTGTGGAGAGCTATGCATATGTTCATAATGAAACCTAACCCTCGGAGAAATTTACTTAAAGATTTGGCAAAGTCTATGAATCTTTCAAGTAAACCTGGGCCAAGTTTTGAATTAATTTGAGCTCAGTGTCAGGTGCCAGAGAGCAGTTTATGATTTTGAATGGAAACTATGCAAGATTGAATGGTTTTGCATGGTTTGACACAACATAAAGAGAAACTTGGCAGTGTAGACTGAATTTCAGGATTGTTTGAACTTGAAAACCCAAAGTGAAATTTTGGGGATTTGAACCTATCTGAACAAATTTGCAAAATGAATCTACTGAATTTTGCATACTTCTGGTGGATAAACTCTATGGACTGTAACAGGAAGAGAGCAGGCTAATCTTGGCAGGATTTCTCTTGGTGTAGAAATGCATCTTCTTGGTTTCAAGCAGATGTATCTCAAAAAATAGGATGGAGATTTGTAAAGTTTACCCAGCTTCTGAACAGCTGCTGTGGAACAATAGTCTCCAAAAGTGAAAATCTATTAAACGCTCTTACGTTAATGAGGAGAAATATGATTTTATTAGAGCTGATCTTTGTCAGGTTGTGAGATTTAAATCCAGCACTAACTATAACTCTGCTCAGTGCTATTATAGAGGCTCCTTGCTAACGTACACTGCTTCAGCAACAAGGTTGAATCTAATTTACAGAGAATGCTCAGCTACAATGGTGTGATGTTTTGGGGTTCAACCGTGAGTAGCAAAGCACTGTGTCATCACCTCCACTGCAACTGTGGGTGCCTTAAATGCTCTGCTGCTCTGACTCTCAGCCCTGATACCAACAGCCAGCGTACCAGCATGCAGGCCACACCCCGGCTTCCACCTCCCAATTCGTTTTTCAGTGGCCCCAATACCCTCTTAGTCCCATATTTCCTCCAAATCATGTTGCTGTGTGAACATCTGCTGAGGTTCCCAGAACTGTGAGTTACTGTGTTACCTCTCTCAGCGTCAGCAAGTGAGGGCACATCTACATTGCATTTAAAAGCCCACAACACAGTCTCAGAACCCAGGTCAATTGAGTCGGGCTTGGACTCCGGGGCTAAAAGTAACAGTGTTGGTGTTCAGGCAGTGGTCATGGCTACACCAAAACTGATGCTTAGTGAAGACAAAACAGTCTAAGTCTCGATGTAAACTAGATCCAAGGTCAATCCATTAATTAAGATCCCCAATTAACAAAGCTTCGCTTTTCAAGGACATATTAAAGTGACTCTGAATGTTAAAGAAGAGAGCTGTATTTAAATAGAAGGATCTGATTTAGATTTCAAAGGTTAATACTTCCGTGGAAGCATGAGTGGGATTGTTACATGATATGACTGAAATACAAATGAAAGCAACCTACCTGCTTTTGCCATGATTACACCTCTACAGGATCTTTTATTCAGTCTCAACCAACAACGTGCAGACAGAAGAAGTGAAATATTCAGAGATCTTCAGAAAAATAAAGTGGTTGTGAAGGCCCTGATATTAAAATATTTGTGCCCAAAAATGTTGTGCCTTCAGTTACTCTGAATATTCATGCTGACTGGACAGATGTGCATCTGACTATCCATCTGTATGCACAAATAGCTGATTAGCATGAGTAATTGTGCATTTGTATGTGCAGTTTCATGGCTGATATTTTCAAAAAGAGTTTTCAACCAGCAACATCCATTATCAAAACATGTCATACATTATACAATACATCTGATGATGATTCTCTGAATAGTTTTATCATTTTCTTTGTGAATTGTTTGTTCCTGTGTGGATTACAACCTTCCTGCACATGATAAGACATGCAAATGATCTGGTTTCATTGGAATAGTAATTGCCATAAGAGCAGTCTGTACCTGCTACATACCAGCAATGATTATCCAAAGCAGCCTTTCAGTAGTCCAACAGTGATGGAAAACTGCAGGGAAAGCAGAGGGCAGCAACAAGAGGACTGGCAGTAAATCAGTGAAAATCCCCAGGGAAGTTCACAAAAGAGTCAGCTAAGGCACTAAGCTTAAAAAAAAGTATATTAACTGAGAAGACACCACAAGGAAGAGCAGCAGCAGCATATGTGCCCAGAGACAGCCACCAAAGAAACCACAGGCAGCAGAGAAGAAAGACCATCTGAATGCTAAGCAGTGAGTAATGCAAACATCCACCATGAGGTTGACAAGCAAAGCAGTGAAGAGGGCTGGCTGCCAAGGGCAAGCTAGAAGTGTCCAGAAGCTATATGGAATCTGAAATTGGTATAACTGAAAAAAACATGAAACTAACCAATACACCCCCAAACCTCTAAAAAATAAAACTAGCAACCTAACACTAACAAAGCTACTAGTACCATCAGCGAACAAGAAGAAACTGATCTAAATCCAGTCCAGGCTGCTGCTGGGTTTGTGGGTGACTTCTTTGTCATGTGACTTCTTGCTGCTTACCAACGGACCAACCTAGAAAAAAGTCAAGGAAAGTGTGGGCCCCTTACTGAATGAGGGAGGCAACCTTGTGACAGAGGATGTGGAAAAAGCTAATGTACTCAATGCCTTTTTTGCCTCAGTCTTCATGAACAAGGTCAGCTCACAGACTGCTGCACTGGGCAGCAGAGCATGGGGAGGAGGTGACCAGCCCTCTGTGGAGAAAGAAATGATTCGGGACTATTTAGAAAAGCTGGACAAGCACAAGTCCATGGGGCCAGATGTGCTGCATCCAAGAGTGCTAAAGGAGTTGGCAGATGTGATTGCAGAGCCATTGGCTATTATCTTTGAAAATTCATGGCGATCAGGGAAGGTTCTGGAAGACTGGAAAAAGGCCAATGTAGTGCCCATGTTTAAAAAAGGGAAGGAGGAGGATCCGGAGAACTACAGGCCGGTCAGCCTCACCTCAGTCCCTGGAAAAATCATGGAGCAGGTCCTCAAGGGATCAATTCTGAAGCACTCAGAGGAGAGGAAAGTGATCAAGAACAGTCAGCATAGATTCACCAAGGGCAAGTCATGCCTGACTAATCTAATTGCCTTCTATGATGAGATAACTGGCTCTGTGGATGAGGGGAAAGCAGTGGACATGTTATTCCTTGTCTTTAGCAAAGCTTTTGGTATGGTCTCCCACAGTATTCTTGCCAGCAAGTTAAAGAAGTATGGGCTGGATGAATGGACTATAAGGATAGAAAGCTGGCTAGATTGTCAAGCTCAATAGGTAGTGATCAATGGCTCCATGTCTAGTTGGCAGCCGGTATAAAGCAGAGTTTCCAAGGGTAAGTCCTGTGGCCGGTTTTGTTCAATATCTTCATTAATGATCTGGATGATGGCATGGACTTCACCCTCAGCAAGTTTGCAGATGACACTAAACTGGGAGGAGAGGTAGATACGCTGGAGGGTAGGGATAGGATACAGAGGGACCTAGACCAATTAGAGGATTGGGCCAAAAGAAATCTGATGAGGTTCAACAAGGACAAGTGCAGAGTCCTGCATTTAGGACAGGAGAATCCCATGCACCGCTACAGACTAGGGACCGAGTGGCTAGGCAGCAGTTCTGCAGAAAAGGACCTAGGGGTTACAGTGGACAAGAAGCTGGATATGAGTCAACAGTGTGCCCTTGTTGCCAAGAAGGCAAACGACATTTTGGGCTGTATAAGTAGGGTCATTGCCAGCAGATTGAGGGACGTGATCGTTCCCCTCTATTTGACATTGGTGAGGCCTCATCTGGAGTACTGTGTCCAGTTTTGGGCCCCACACTACAAGAAGGATGTGGAAAAACTGGAAAGAGTCCAGCGGAGGGCAACAAAAATGATTAGGGGACTGGAACACATGACTTATGAGGAGAGGCTGAGAGAACTGGGATTGTTTAGTCTGCAGAAGAGAAGAATGAGGAGGGATTTGATAGCTGCTTTCAGCTACCTGAAAGGGGGTTCCAAAGAGGATGGATCTAGACTGTTCTCAGTCGTAGCAGATGACAGAACGAGGAGTAATGGTCTCAAGTTGCAGTGGGGGAGGTTTAGGTTGGATTTTAGGAAAAACTATTTCAGTAGGAGGGTGATGAAGCACTGGAATGCGTTCCCTAGGGAGGTGGTGGAATCTCCTTCCTTTGAGGTTTTTAAGGTCAGGCTTGACAAAGCCCTGGCTGGGATGATATAGTTGGGGATTGGTCCTGCTTTGAGCAGGGGGTTGGACTAGATGACCTCCTGAGGTCCCTTCCAGCCCTGAGATTCTGTGATTCTATGAACCACCCAAGCCAGGTCACTGTTCTTAGCCGACAAACATTATTACTACTTGTTGTTCCACCAGCCCCACTACAGGAAGAATCAACCCAAGGCAAATTTGTGCACTAGATAAAGAAGGAATTTGCCATTAGGGATGGGAGACCTGGTTCAGGAAGAGAAAAACAACTGGCCTGAAATTTGAACTGAAGCTTATCTTTAAGAATTTTAACTTCCCAGTGCCTCTGAGCACTGCCTAACTCTCTTGACCTTACTGGAAGCAAGAAGTACCAGAAAACTCATCAGAGCCTGTTCTCATATGATTTCTAGCCCAGTTTTGCAAATTCAACACATTTTGATAAGCATCCAACTTTTTAGAGCTTTCCAAATTCTAATTTTTTTGAAGTTTGCCTGTTGCTAATGTGTTCCTCCCCCCCCCCCCCGCTTACTCATGCAGCTTGGCAATTTACCTGGTCACCTGTGTGTAATGGGTGCCTCTGAATCCAGATCAAACATGAATCTGCCAGTTATTTGGGTTGCAGAGTCTGTACTTTCTGTAGCAGTTAGGCTTGCAAGTTCCTTGCTCTGGAAGTATTCACCTTGTGGCTCTCTAAACTCATCAGTTCTTAATCTAGGTCTCTTAACCTCAGCAATAATTGAATCTTGTCTATTCTTTTGAATCTCTGCATGTTGAATAAACTGATCAAATCAAACTAAATCCCTGTGGAGGGTTGAAGCTGTTTAAAGCCCTATGGACCAAACTCTTTTGATCATATTAGGCTCAAGAAGTAGGACTTGATGCATTAGCATGAAGGTCACGCTGAAGTCCTGAAGCCACAACTGCCTCATTTTGCCCCTGTCTAACAGGAGGCAATGGCCAAACTATCACAGTCGTGGTGCATTTATCTGCCCAATCCCCACTCTTCTTGGCTGCTCCTTCATCCCCACAAAACCCTGCTGTGTAATCTGCATAAACTCCCCAAATCCTGTCCACTTCCCCTGCATAGTAGAAACAAACCAGTTTCACTACATCTGAGAACCTCTACTGCCACAGTGGGAAGGGTAGATTTGCCCAATACAGCAGATACCCAGGAAAAAATTAGCCATAGTAAATGTAGATCTGTATGGCATAGCTATTGTGATGGCATTGTCACTACAACAGAATGACACTTTCCTAGTCCAGCTGGTGTAAATGGGCCTGCCTCCATTGACTTCAGTGAGACTGAACAGATTGACACTAGCTGAGAATCAGTCCCTTTCTTGTAAATCTATAATACTAAAAGTATGTCCATTAGCAAAACTATACTTGTGTAAATGATTCAATAACACAGCTGATTGCTGTTCAATTAAAATATGGACTAGGGTCTGCCACTGAAGGATGAGTTGTTTTTTTGTGGCAGCTGATTAACATTCAGGAAGGAGATGATGACCAGGATTTGCTAAGGTAACATTTTTTTAACCAGGAGTTCTGCACAACTGCTTTTACTTCTATAAATACAAATACAAATTGCCTGGTTTGAAATTCAGGCCTAATTTCAACTGGCATCACCTGTATCCAATTCACTGTTGGGAAATAAATGGAGGCTTTGACATATCAGGGCATATCTGCTGGCTGGTGATATATATCATGGTAGTGTTGTACGTGTGCCTTAAAGAAAGATGTAATGTCATAGTGGGAAGTGTCACTTTCCATGAAAACAATAGTTCACTTTAAAAGCCCAACTTAAAATTATGGAAGGGAGCAGCCTTCTTGGGTCTATTTTTGTGGAAAAACAACAGCAAAAAAGGGAGTTGTTGCCAATCTGTATTCTGGTCTGTTCTCTTACTTTACATTGTTATTAGTTGAGAGTTCTTCTTAAATCCCAACTGTAACAGAGCTCATAGCAGTAGCCACCCAGTGACACAGAACAGAGCAGAACCAAATGTCTCAGGGTCCGAAAACAAAACCAGTTTGTGTTGGATGTGTAATGGAGACCAATATAATGGATCAGCCCTCCAGATCTGTATACATTTGTGTGAGGATGTGCATGTATTCTGTGCTTCTGCTGAGAGCCAAGCAATGTCTGTACTGAAGTTGTTGGCTGCTAGAACAGAAGTAACAAGAAGACAAAAACCAGAAGTTAATATTGGTACCCCTTGTTCAAAGCAGCTGAGGTTGGGGAGACGGGTAAGACTGTGAAGATCTGGCCCATGTTGTACAAGCGTAGTTGCTGTGGTAGATTCACAAGGCCTGCCTGGCACCCCTGTATTGAATCATCTTAGTAAGAAACATTCTATTTCGTGTATGATGAGTATTCTCCAATACAGCCAAAAAAAACCCAGGCTGCGCAGTCTGAGTTCAATATCACGCCCACAATTTCCAGCGAATCACCATATGTGCAGAAGAAAAGTGGTGGCAGCAGGCCACCTGACACTGTCTCTCCTTCCTCACTTTCAGGTTATTCTACTCTTCGGCTGGTAGGAGCGCTGCTCTTCTGTTTCAGGAACCAGTAGCAGCACCAGCACTTCTGTCCTCTAGTCCTCCCTTCTCTGTCACAGCCACTCTCAGTATGAAAAAAGCAACACCAAAGCAGCAGTGTTAGGACTAGTCTCATCATGTAACCTTTTCATTCTAAGTTCAAGTAGTTTCAGCCTCACCCCCACACATCACAGAACTAACTTATGAGATATGGCCACAAATTTCTGAAGTTTGTACAGGACACTGGCTCTCGGCAACCCTTATTTTTGCACAAAAGATGTAGAATAGTCTCGAGAACAGTGAGGCCAACCTTGTATTTATCAGAATTTTTCGAACTTCTGATAAAGATGGTATTAGGTGCACTGCTGGCACCTGAGCAGCAAAAATAGAATCATAGAATCTCAGGGTTGGAAGGGACCCCAGAAGGTCATCTAGTCCAACCCCCTGCTCGAAGCAGGACCAATTCCCAGTTAAATCATCCCAGCCAGGGCTTTGTCAAGCCTGACCTTAAAAACCTCCAAGGAAGGAGATTCTACCACCTCCCTAGGTAACACATTCCAGTGTTTCACCACCCTCTTAGTGAAAAAGTTTTTCCTAATATCCAATCTAAACCTCCCCCACTGCAACTTGAGACCATTACTCCTCGTTCTGTCATCTGCTACCATTGAGAACAGTCTAGAGCCATCCTCTTTGGAACCCCCTTTCAGGTAGTTGAAAGCAGCTATCAAATCCCCCCTCATTCTTCTCTTCTGCAGGCTAAACAATCCCAGCTCCCTCAGCCTCTCCTCATAAGTCATGTGTTCTAGACCCCTAATCATTTTTGTTGCCCTTCGCTGGACTCTCTCCAATTTATCCACATCCTTCTTGTAGTGTGGGGCCCAAAACTGGACACAGTACTCCAGATGAGGCCTCACCAATGTCGAATAGAGGGGAACGATCACGTCCCTCGATCTGCTCGCTATGCCCCTACTTATACATCCCAAAATGCCATTGGCCTTCTTGGCAACAAGGGCACACTGCTGACTCATATCCAGCTTCTCGTCCACTGTCACCCCTAGGTCCTTTTCCGCAGAACTGCTGCCTAGCCATTTGGTCCCTAGTCTGTAGCGGTGCATTGGATTCTTCCATCCATTGGAGCTGCAGCTAGCAAGAGATGTCAAGAGTAACAAGAAGGGTTTCTTCAGGTATGTTGGCAACAAGAAGAAAGCCAAGGAAAGTGTGGGCCCCTTACTGAATGAGGGAGGCAACCTAGTGACAGAGGATGTGGAAAAAGCTAATGTGCTCAATGCTTTTTTTGCCTCTGTTTTCACTAACAAGGTCAGCTCCCAGACTGCTGCGCTGGGCATCACAAAATGGGGAAGAGATGGCCAGCCCTCTGTGGAGATAGAGGTGTTAGGGACTATTTAGAAAAGCTGGACGTGCACAAGTCCAGGGGGCCGGACGAGTTGCATCCGAGAGTGCTGAAGGAATTGGCGGCTGTGATTGCAGAGCCATTGGCCATTATCTTTGAAAACTCGTGGCGAACCGGGGAAGTACCTTGCTTACCTGTGCCTGTTTATCTTTGATCCCCTGCTGGAGTAGTTGGCTGGCCTCACTGAACTGGTGCTTTTGTTACCAGTTCACTTGCCCCTTCCTTCCCCATCATGCTGCAGGTCTGGTAGTGCCATCAGTATAACCTTTCCATGTTCACCGTGAGCGCCTCAGCAAAGACCATGTCCCCACATATCCCTAAACATATTGGATTGAAAGTATGCAAGAAATTCTAGACATCTGGCTAGAAGATGGGTACCTGGCTTCTGGAAGTTGGCTTAATTGTCACTGAGAATAGTACCAGCTTGGTCAAAGCAATTAATAACAAACATAAGAGCAAAATCCATTGCTTTGCTACCCCCTTATTTACATAGTCATTGAGGAGTGCTTTTCAGAAAGAGCCGTAATACTGTGAAAGCTGCCACTACACACAACACTGGTGTGTGCGCTTTTCTAATGCTCTTTCAAAGCAAACAATCAGTTGCTACTAATATTGACTTCTAGCTAAAATAGGCATAGGTCAATGTACTCTGGTGCAGGGCATTTCAGTTTTCACAGCTGTTGGAACTCAGCATTGTATATTCAGAACCACATAATTGCACAAAAGCAAAGTGAGTACACTTAGATTTTGCAACAGTCAATAAGTGTAGTGAGAGTATACTTAAGATCCCTTTGAGTATATACATAACAACATGAGAGCAAGTAGCATCACTGCACCAACTCATCTGTGTAATGCATATACTCCAGACTTACTGGGGTCAGTTGGGGGAGTGAGTCAAAGAAGGATCCACTTTTTTTCAGTTAGCAAAACTCTTCTGTCTGTTAAAAACAGGTAGCTTAGAAACAAGTGATCATGTATTGATATTTTATAATATGGCGTCCCAGCCAATAATATATATACTTGGTGCTTTAACAGTGCCAGTTTCACAAAGCTGAAAACAAATATGAGTCATATCAGCTGGAAGGAAGAATTTAATCAGAAAGTTTTGAATGATAACTGGGAATCATTTAGGAACACTATGGTAGATGCTCCAAAAGCCATAATTCCACAATTGAGGAAGAAGGCCGTGCTGGTGAAAAAGCAAACTGGTTTAGAGGGAAAGTGTAAAAAATAAATAAAATAATAAATAAATAAAACAAAAAATTCAACAAATGGGAGAAGGGATGTTGATAGTAGTGAATATAGTAGTGAATATCAAAAGATAGGAATTGTAGAAAATTGATAAGCGAAGCCAAAGGGCACAAAGAGAAATCTCTGGCCAACACTGTTAAAGACAATAAGAAGGAATTTTAAAAAATATATTAGGAACAGAAAGAATCCTAATAATGGTATTGGTCCATTGCTAGATGGAAATGGAAGAATTGTCAATCATAATTTAAAAAACTCACAAAAGTGTTTAACAAATATTTCTGTTTTATATGTGGAGAAAAAAACAGATGATATAATCTCATCATATGGTGATAACACTCTTTTCATTCCACTATTCTATCTTGAGGATGTTAACAAAAGCTACTTAAGTTAGACATTTTAAATCAGAAAGTCCAGATAACTTGCCTCCAAGAGTTTTGAAAGAGCTGTCTGAGAAGCTTATGGACCATTAACGATGATTTTCAATGAGTCTTGGAGCACTGGGGAAGTTTCAGAAGACTGGAAGAAAGATAATGTTGGGCCAATTTATAAAAAGCGTGAACAGGATGACCTGGGTAATTATAGGCCTGTCAGCCTGACATTCGTCTTCGGCAACATAAAGAACTAAAGAAGGATAATACAATTAATGCAAATCAACATGGGTTTATGGAAAATAGATCTTGTCAAACTAAATTGATATTTTTTATAAGATTACAGGTTTGGCTGATAAAGGTAATAGTGTTGACATAATGTACTTAGACTTCTGTAAGATGTTTGATTTAGTACCGCAGGACATTTTGATTAAAAAACTAGATTGATATAAAATTAACATGTCACACCTTAAATAGATTAAAATGGGATAATTAATAGGTCCTAAAATGTAACTGTAAATGGGGAATTGTCATCAAGTGGGTCTGTTTCTACTGGTGTCCCACATGGATTTGTTCTTGGCCCTATGCTATTTAACATTTTTATCAACGACCAGATGACTGGTGCCTCCCCATGCTGGGAGGCACCAGCTAAAGCAGAGGATACGTGACCTCCTCACGTGTCTCCCTTCCACCCCAACCCGAGACCCCATGCTCTCTCCCACACCCCACATTACCTGCTGCTGCTCCGGCTTCCTCTGGCATGTTTGGCAGCCCCCTGCCCTCCCTGGCACCCAGACCCAGGGAGTGGGACAAAGCCACTCCTGGTCGCTGCTCCGTGCAGTGTAGCCAGCTGCCTGGGAGAGAGCCTGGCTGGGGAGGGGGCCAGCAGCAGCCTGCTCCATGCCCAGGCTCGGCTTCTGGAGACAGGGGCCGAATGTGCCAGGGTGGGGATCTCTGGCTCATTCAGCCGCTGTCCCCAGAAGCCGAGCCTGGGTGGGGGACAGCCCACTGCCACCACAGCCAGGCTCTCTCCCAGGCAGCTGCTGTAGGCAGCTGCTGCTGAGCTGCCAGAAAGGCTCTGTCCCCGCCCCTTCCTCTCTCCACCTGGGTGGCTGCTGGGGTGACACTGGACCCTCCATGCCCCTCACCCCCGCACCAGACTCCTGGAAGAAACTTAAAATCATCACTGATGAAGTTAGCAGATGACCCAAAAATTGGGAGAGTGGTAAATAATGAAGAGGATGGGTCACTAATTCAGAGCAATTTAGATTGCTTGGTAAACTGGCTGTAAGCAAACCATATGCATTTTAATACAACTAAATGTAAATGTATACAGCTGGGAACAAACAATGTAGGTCATACTTACAGAATGGAGGACTCTATCCTGGGAAGCAGTGACTCTGAAAAAGATTTGGGGGTTGTGGTGGCTAATCAGCTGAACATGAGCTCCCAGTGTAATGCTGTGGCCAAAAGAACTATCCTGGAATGCATAAATAGGGGAATCTTGAGTAGAACTAGGGAGAGGTTATTTTATCTCTATATTTGACAGTGATGTGACCCCTGCTGGAATATCGTGTCCAGTTCCGGTGCCCACAATTCAAGAAGGATGTTGGTAAACGGAAGAGGGTTCAGAGAAGAGCTATAAGAATGATTAAAGGATTAGAAGGCATGCCTTTATAGTGATAGACTCACGGAGCTCGATCTAGCTTAACAAAGAGAAGGTTAAGTGATGACTGGATTGCAGTCTATAAGTATCTACATGGGGAACAAATATTTAATAATGGTTTCTTTAATCTAGCAGAGAAAGGCTGGGAATCAAAGGTCTGAGAGTTGTTTAAACTCTACAATTGCAGAGTTTTTAATGGTGAGAGTAATTAACCATTGGATCAATTTACCAAGAGTCACGTTAAATTCTCCATCACTGACCATTTTTAAATCAACACTGGATGTTTTTCCAAATGATCTGCTCTAGGAATTATTTTGGGGAAGTTCTATGGCCTGTGTTATACAGGAGTACAGACTAGATTATCACAATGGGCCCTTCTGGCCTTGCAATGTATGAGTCTATGAAAGTAATGCTTTTGTAAATGGTGCATAGCAAGGAGTGTTGCTTTCCCTAGTCATAATTTAAGTTGCTTTCTCAGCTTCTGCTTGGATGGCAGTGTTGTAATAGTGAGAGCACCGGGGTGAGAGAACTAAGGCTATGTCTACATTAGTTAAGCTTACGGCGGCAGAGCTATACCAATACAGCTGTGCCACTGTAAGATCCCCATAGCTTCTCTATGCTGATGTCAGTGACATAATTAAACCACTCCCAATGAGCTATTTTGATAACTATTTTGGCAGGAGAAGTTCTCCCACCAACATAATGCTGTGTACACTACTGCTTATGCTGGCGAAATTTATGTCACTCAGGGGTGGGGTTTTTTCACATCCAGGAGGAACATAAATTTTGCTGACATAAGTGATAGCGTAGACATGGCCTCAGAGTCAGGATTCATGTTTCTAATATCTGACTTAGCCAGTGACTGCTTGTGTGCCCTTTGACTCGGACAGGTTATCTGAGTAATCTATGTACTCATTATGGAAAAACACAGATTAGCAATTTCATCATAAGTGTGTATTAAAATGTGGAAGTCCCTCTGAACCTCACATAATGAAATGCTACCCCAGCCTTCAACAGGAACCATCACGATTGCCACTGCTGCTTGGCTCTCATAAGAACACGGACAGACTTCCAGGTCCTGAGAGAAGTATCTCTGCTGTTTGTCTCTGTGTCTGCTCTTGCAAGATAACTGACTATTTTAAATTAGGGAATACACTCTGTAAGTCGCTGACCTTAAAACTATTTTATGATTAATACCAGCCCCTCTGGACCAAGAGTGTACTTACAAAAAGAAGTACTGAAATTATAGATGAGACAGATGTACCCAGCCAACAGCAGTTGGTCTTAACCTTAAGTGTAGCAGAGGCTCTTCTATAACGGTGGGGCTCTTCTATAACAATGCTTTGTTGCCATGAGCCTGGGGTGTTGAAGCCTACCCGCTGCTAGTAAATTGTCGCTATGTGTTCCCCACTACTGTGTAACTCCAAGAAGGGTTATTTTAAGAGATGAATTGTACAGATGAATCTGGTTGGTCTCTCAATCTCTCTGAACCTCGACTAATATAATAACGGTTCCTCTGGACTGCAAGTGTTTGAAATACACTCAAAATTAAAACTCCATAGTAGCTAGTAATCTGATTAGGATAATATCCCACTGTGACCACTGAGCCTACTTACTTATGCATATACCCCCATCTTTTTGCCTTGTCCTTCACATCCACTTATTTGTTCATCCACCTGTTGCAGCTAGCCTTAACTATGAGATTTCTGGAAAAGGGACTTGCCTTTGTTCTATTCATTCATACAGTGCTTAGCACAATGGGGCACTGATCCCAGATCAAGACCTCCAGGTACTTCTGCAATCTAAATGTTTAATAATAGAATTAATATAGTGGAATAAGTTGAGCTGGAGGCTTGGGCTGACAAGGAGCAGCAAACAGCCACCTGCCACATAAGTGAGGGCAGCTTTAATCTCTTCTGGGTCTCCATAGTCACATAATTATGTCACTGCTCTCTTTTGGAATTGGGCTGTGCAGTGCAGTGCTCTGTGCACAAAACAACCATATTGCCTTCTGTTGTTTGCAGCCTGTACTCCTGCCTTAAACCCTCTAAAGGTACCCTTCTTCTCATGTACTAGCATTGCAGAGAGCCAACCTCTGTTCCAGATTCTTGCGTTTGGTAATGGAGCTTGATCTCTGGTCACTGGCAGATTCCAGCCTAAATTGGTGTATCTTCTGGTGGTATGGAGCCACTCTGGAAACTCATATCTCACGCTGGCATGGCGTATGCGTGAGAGAAAGGGGATGTGACCAGGGATTCCCTATGCCTCCCAATTAATTCATCCAGTTACTTCAGGGATAGCAGTTGTTCTGAATTGACCTTTTCTTTCTTGTTGAAAGAGCACACACTCCCTTTGAGGTGCCCAGGGAAAGTTTAGAATGTTTCAAGCCAGATTCACTCTTGCTGGCACAGGGAAGAGGGAAGGAAGTGCAAAGGGCATCTTTTTGCACTGCCTGCTCTAGTATGTTCCAAGCAGATTCATTTGAGATGATTTACCCAGGCTAGTACCACCACCTGTCTTCCCTTGACATTTCTATATAGGATGTAGCTTTAGTTTCCACTGCGGCGCTATAGTTACCTAATCATGCCCCTGCATTGGCCAGTTCAGTCTGCTTTTGCAGCAGCGCTAGTTGACTGCCAATCCTCAGTGGCACTTTGCATCATATCAAGTTTTTCTGGCAGAGTGTCTACTGCCAGGACATATGACAGGGCCTGGCAGAATTTGGCCTTCCACAGCAAAATCTTATATCCTTGCAATTCGATGGGAAGGAAGTGCGTAGTTTTGACGTGAGTCATTTTCAACATGCAGATTCTTTTTGAAAAATGCAAACGGTACATAAAATATATGTGCAACTTTTATGAATGGGTTCTTAGAGACTGAATTTCTAGAGACTGTCTGAACTCCGGAGTGCAATGATTTCACTATCATCAGTTCTTCTTAGAATTGCTTCAACAACAATCATCATTCATACCTTTTTATGTTCATATTAGGGGTGTTGATTAATCGCAGTTAACTCATGCAATTAACTCAAAAAATTAATAACGATAAAAAATTTATCACTATTATTCACAGTTTTAGTTGCATTGTTAAACAATAGAATACCAATTGAAATGTATAAAATATTTTTGGATTTTTTCTGCATTTTCAAATATATTGACTTCAATTACAATACAGTACAAAGTGTACGCTGCTCACTTTATATTATTATTTTTATTACAAATATTTGCACTGTAAAAATGATGGAAACAAAAGAAACTGTATTTTTCAATTCACCTCATACAAGTACTGCAGTGCAATCTCTTTATCGCGAAAGTGCAATTTACAAATGTATATTTTGTTTGTTTGTTACATAACTGCACCAAAAACAAAACAATGTAAAACTTCAGAGCCTACAAGTCCACTCAGTCCTACTTCCTGTTCAGCCAATCATTTAGACAAAAAAGTTTGTTTACATTTAAGAGAGATAATGCTGCCAACTTTGTTACAATGTCACCAGAAAGTGAGAACACGCATTTGCTTGGGACTTTTGTAGATGGCACTGCAAGGTATTTACGTGTCCAATGTGCTAAACATTTGTATGTCCCTTCATGCTTCGCCCACCGTTCCAAAGGACATGCTTCCATGCTGATGATGCTCATTTAAAAAACGAAAACAAGAAAAAAACCATTAATTAAATTTGTGGCTCTACTCCTTGGGGGAAGAACTGTATGTCCCCTGCTCTGTTTTACCCACATTATGCCAGATATTTCATGTTATAGCAGTCTTAGATGATGACCCAGCACGTTAGTTTTAAGAACACTTTCACTGCAGATTTTACAAAACATAAAGACAGTACCAATGTGAGATTTCTAAAGATAGCTACAGTGCTTGACCTAAGGTTTAATAATCTGAAGTGCCTTCCAAAATCTGAGAGGGTTGAGGTGTGGAGCATGCTTTCAGAAGTTTTAAAAGAGCAACACTCCGATGCAGAAACTACAGCACCCAAACAACCAAAAAAGAAAATCAACCTTCTGCTGGTAGCCTGAAATGATGATGAAAATGAACATGCATTGGTCCGCACGGCTTTGGATTGTTATCAAGCAGAACCTGTCATCAGCATGGATGCATTGCCTCTGGAATGGTTGTTGAAACGTGAAGGGACATATGACTCTCTCGCACATCTGGCATGTAAATATCTTGGGGGGACGCCAGCTACAACAGTGCCATGAGAAAGCCTGTTCTCACTTTTAGGTGACATTGTAAACAAGAAGCAGGCAGCATTATCTCCTGCAAATATAAACAAACTTGTTTGTCTGAGCAATTGGCTGACATGGGACTGAATGGACTTGTAGGCTCTAAAGTTTGACATTGTTTTATTTTTGAATGCAGTTGTTTTTTGTACCTAATTCTAGATTTGTAAGTTCAACTTTCAAATCAAAGAGATTGCACTACAGTACTTGTATTAGTACTTGAAAAATACTTGTATTACTTGAAAAATACTCTTTTGGTTTTTTTACAGTGCAAATACTTGTAATCAAAAATAAATATATAAAGTATGCACTGTACACTTTGTATTCTGTGTTATAATTGAACTCAATATATTTGAAAATGTAGAAAACATCCAAAATATTTAAATAAACGGTATTCTCTTATTGTTTAACAGTGTGATTAATTGCAATTAATTTTTTAATCGCTTGACAGCCCTAATTTATACTTAACTTTTTTACAGAAAATGTTTCAGTTGCTGATCCCATTATGTCCAACCCACCTAAAAGTCCTTCGATTTGTTTTTAGAGTGGGAGGATGTTTTAGCTCCTGTTCAATAGTTCCTTTGGTTTAAAAAAAAAAAAAGAAAAAAGTATGTACTATGTGCTTTAATTTTTAAATTTACAGACTTACCTCACCACTCAGTTTTCACAAGGCTCCCCTCCCCGAAGATGTTCATGAATATCACTGAGAAACAAAAACAGATCATCCAGTAAAAAAATCTTTTTTTATCAATACAGTTAATTGTTTAACATTTTTATTGCTCTTAAACTTGTTTTGCAAAAATCTGAAGCAAACATTGCAGTAGTTTTAGGGGGCATTTTTATGGTATTCAGCCGATTGGGGGTTTCATCTTCTTGTATTACATGATCATCAGGCCTGGATTAACCAGTATGCACTGGGTGCAGTTGCACAGGACCCCTATTTCAGATTTAGCCTGGCCACCCCAGCTGAATGAGTGAGTGAGTGAGTGGTGTTGTGATCTGGCTCACAGGGTCATAGTGCCACTAGGTTTTGCACCCATGATCAATAGTGCAGGAAGCAACTTGCCCACCCCAGCTGCACTCAGATCCTACCAGGCCCGAGGCAAGACAAGAGCCCAGAGGCAGAAGCAGGGCTGGGGATTTACTACTCCTACCAGCAGTTGAGCCTGAGATCAGGAATAGGTGGGACTGGGAGCAGGTCCCTGGCTGCATACAGGGTATAGTACCCCTTCCCCATTCTTATGCAGAGGGAAGCAACCCCACAGGCTTGGGCCCTCTCTATCTAGTCTAAGATAGGTAGCATCCACCCCCCCCCCCAAATTTCCATAGTGCATAGGGCTCTAAAAGTCTTTAATCTGGCCCTGATAATCATAAGGGTCTCTTCTGGCCTTCAAATCTATGAATCTGTGACTCTCTGATAAAGTGTGGTTTCAGTCTCTGTTGCGTAGGTGTACATACATGCAGAAACTGGGTGTTCCCAGTCTCGTTTCATATTTAAAGTTGCAAACATTAGAAATTCCTCAGAATAAGAGGCTAAATGAAAGCTCATTTACTATTTATAAGCTCAATTACAAGTTTCATGCCTGTAGGGTACATTTCAAATGACTTGCCCTATTTAGTTTTTTCATAAGTCCTGACGACAGAGGGAGCCATTAAAACAATGCAAATTCAATAAAAGGAAGCCTTCTAGAATTCTCCTTTCTGCAGATCTCGGAATTAACTCCTTCTTCTTTATTTAAAAAGTTGTTCCCTTCTGCCCACACCCAATATTCATATAATTTAACAATCAGACCAGAAAGAGAGAGTCAGATTTCAGTCCCAAAAGTTAAATTATATGATTTTTGTGCAGACAAAAGACACAGTTTTAACACTTTGTGTTGGCTCAACTTAAAGGTCAAAATTAGCAAGTTTTAAAGAAGAGCCACAGAGACACACACAGTAGGGCTCTTGTAAAAATCATAAATGAAAGCCACTGTTCAATTAGAGAGTAGCATGGAGAATTTCTTTTAAAACTGCAGCTTGATATCAATGATGGCAGCAAAGCAGTTTGCATGAGATTGATGTTAGAGCAGGAATGTAAGAAGCCAGCAGGTCAATATGAGAACAAAAAATAGTGGCTGGCAGAATAAAATAAGTGGTGAGCAGTTGCCAGTTTCTGTTGTAAAGCAGTCCCTAAACCTGTTTTCTCACTGTTGTGATGGCTGCGAAACTTGTTTTTTGCTCTGATCTTGGCTTCACAACTGGGTGGGTTAACCAGATAATCATTTTTAATGACCATTACTGGGGGCCTCAGGACATAAGATTACGCTTACTGTTAACTTCTAAACCTGAGTTTTACAATGACACCTGCTCTTGTGATTCAGTGTTTCATATCCCAATCACATGAACCATTGGCTGTTGGAGTAAAAGAGGACATCTGCTACGGCATGTAGAATCTTGTCATGACTCTGTGTTCCCAATCTAGGATTGCTTCATTTCACTGATGCTTTCCTTTTCTCCAGGGTCTTTACGTCTTTGTGGTGTATTTTATCCTACACAACCAGCTTTGTTGCCCTGTGAAAGCAAGTTACACCATAGATATGAATGGACACACAAGCCCAGGCTCCGCCTTCTTCACACATGGCAGTGGGATGCCCCCAGCAGGAGGAGAGATCAGCAAGTCTACTCAGAACCTGATCAGTGCTATAGAAGAGGTACCTGTATTCTATACCTCATAATCATTATCATACTTTCTGTAAAGCTGCATGGGGAAACAGCGATATACATAGATGTGAGATGACCACCTGTGAATTGCCGGGGTGGGATTATTTTTGTTTTTATGCTTCATGTCTGAATTTGGGGGGGGGGGGAATATATAATGATGTTAGCTTGTACAATAAAAGTTGCTATTGTCAGGCATGGTAGCGCTCCTCTGAATTACAGCTCTCTGGTAACATCAGAGCTATAGATCACCCCACCCCACCCCCCTTTTTTTTTTACATTGCTTATTAGCTTTGTTATAAGGCCATGGATTGAGTATTTGAAAAGTAGGTCACAGTCAACATAAAATACTTTCCAGGTTACTGTAATTCTGGGGTGAATCCTGGCCCCATTGAAGTCCATGGCAAAACTCCTGTTGACTTCAGTAGGGCCAGGTTTTCACTTCTGATCTTTATGGATGTCACAATTGGATTTATCACATGATGAGTTCTGTGAAACAAAAACAATTCAAACTCATTTTTTTTCTGGGACAGAAATTCTGTTTTCTGGTCAGTTCTAGTTTTGAATTAGATGGCTGATGGGATGTACTACCAAGCTCTGCCCCAGCATTTTCAAAGGCACATAATATTGTGAAGATGAATTATTTAAACAAATAAATAAGATTGTCGTGGGATGGGAGGGAGAGTGGGGCGCCAGCGAAGGGTCGTATCAAGTGGAAAGAAAGAGGATCTTAGATGGTATGGAGAGGAAAGACAGACTGTTTTGGAGAGTCTCAGATGGGGAAAGGCAACCACGTTGACATTCAAAGAAAGAACAAACAAAGAGATTTTCAATGGAATTTTAGAGTACTTTAATTAGAACTTCTCTGTACCTGAGGAGAATCTTCAGATATGGGGAAAAGTTGGATGACTTTTTTAAACCAACTAGACCATTCATAATGAACACAAAGCCAAATTACTTGTAATCAATTACAGTAATTTTAAAGAGAAAAACATTGAGCTAGACTTTCCCCAGGAAGAGGTGCCAAAAAAGCCCATTATGACTCCCCTGATCCTGCATAGTCATGGGTTCAAACCGTTCAGATACGGCAGTGAAGAGGGTCTGGTTAAGAATGTGGACAGACAGAACTATTCATGTACTATAGCTTTTGATGATAACTGCAGCTTTGAGACTTTTAAACTCATTTAAGGTGCCAGCAGACTGGGAGAGGGCATCCTTGCGGCCAACTAGTCAGGCCAGTGCTACTTTTAAGCAGAGCCCGCAAAATGGGCATGCTTTCAACACTTCTGGAGGATTTAGTAACAGCTCATTGGTGTCTGATGAGGAATCACAAGAGTTTGATGACTTAATATTTGCTTTAAAAACTGGTGAGTAGCAGTTTTTTTTCTTGGTTTCTAGAAGCCTGTATGCTATGCTTTGTAACATAACAGTTTCTCAGGGAGTCACTAAAAGGGAAGATCCAATTGCTGCTAACACATTCTTGATTGCCAGTACAAATCTAGAGCAACATTTTTGTTTTGGTGTGAACTGTTATTCTCTGAACTAAGAATAATGACCATATTATTTGAAATAACAAGGGAAATAGGCCTACAAAAGCATCATTTGAATAACATTAAGCTTGTGATACAAACCGACAGAAGCCAGGAAAGGTTGAAAGTTTAACATTTTTCTCCAAGTACTTTAGGGGTAAGTCTACATAGCAAAGCAAAACCAAATAAATAAACAAACAAACCCCACAGCAGCGAGTCTGAGCCCAGACTTGGGTTTGCGGGACCTACGCAGTGGGGCTAATAAAAGCAGCATAGACGTTCAGGCTCTCTCCCTTCACCAGGTTTCAGCTGTTTTAATAAGTGTATTTATACTGTCTTATGACTCAATCCAACTCCTATTAAACTCTATGGAATGATTCCCATTAACTCCAGTGTAGATTGGATTGATCCCTCAAAAGTTAAGCTTCAAATAGTATTCTCTCATTTAAATTCCTAATATATGGTGCAGTACTATACCTATATTGTATGCATTTGTTTATATAAATGTAGTGTGTACTGTATCATAAATAATAATTTAAAATAATAATTTAAAATATTAATTTTAAATATGAAAGAATACTATTACAATATAACTGTATCTTGACTTCATGTTATATTTTACATATGTGTGTGTAATAAAGACAGAGAATATGTACATTAAATCTGAACTGCCCTTGAACAGTTGCACGTTTCCCATTTAATTAAAAAGTGCACCCCAACAGTGAGGACCCTTTACTTTAGTCCTATGTATGTGAAACGCTAACCATTTAAAAGTGTTCATGTTCCTTTCTGTGCTTGAGAAAGTCCTCCACATTTAATTCAGTGCAGCTTCCAAATAAACAGCCAATGTTACAATAAATACACAAAGATACACATTCTGCTGGTGCCACTTAACTTGTTTTTGTTTTATAAAACTATAGTAAGCCATGTTAGGGGGCTTATTCCTTCACCCACTTCCTTCCCTGGTCCTTCTCGCATGAACAAAGAGCAACAATACCCGAAGTCCAAAGGTGCAAACAATTCAATGTTTATTGGGGTGAACTTCCAGCAAGCATGATTCCAGTTTCCTTCCTTAGTATCCTCCTTCCCAACTCTGAAACCACAGAGCCTTACACCTGTGTCCCTGTTCCCATTCCTGCCCTTAGCAAAATATTATTCCAATTTCCTTACCTCCATTCCCATTTCCCCCTTTAGCAAAACATGATTGCAATTTCCTTACCCCCATTCCCTGTTCCCATTTCCCCTCTTTAGCAAAACATGATTCCAATTTCTCCACCCCCATTCCCTGTTCCCATCTCTCCCACCCACACACCCACCCCCTCACTTCCTGATTGACTGCAGACTATATAGTAAAACTTGAGTTCGGCTTAGCTATACCTTAACCAATCATTTTCCTGAAATTTAACTAACCAATCCTAACATATTGTAACATGATTATGTAACCAATTATATCCCACCACCTTAATAGTTTACACCCAGCAAAATTAGTTATACAGCAGACAGGAACAATCACAGAACCAGACAGAGATTATACAGACAAACAATAGCAAAGTGGGAACTATAATGACAAAGCAATACAGAAGTGAGGATTTCACATCCCAGTATTGATAAGTGAGTTCTTGCCACACAGGATGCTATCAAACTAAGTTTCCTTTAACATTTTCTAGGCACTTCCCTTTCTCTGGAGGTGATAGGCACTATCAGGACAGGACTGTATTCCTAACAGCCCAATAGCGCCTTATTTCAATGTGACTAGTTTGGGATGTGAGGAGGTGACCGGTCGCTTCCTAGCTTATGGCTGCCTCTGCTGCTTAGCCAAAGGCCTTAGCCTAAGAACAGGGCCTCAGACTGTGACAGTAAGAGAAGGCCCTTACACCGCCAGACAGTGATTTTTATTCTTTCTTTTATACCTCTAGAACTAGCCAAGTGATAAGAATACACCTAAATTCTTAAAGTACAGGCCTTTGCAGACAGGCCTGAATATCTATATCCTAAGGCCTGAATATCTATATCCTAACAAGCCAATTGATTTGTTTTTTGTTTTGTTTTTTTAATGAAAAAGTGAATTATAAGATTATTCTAGGGTAAGGCACAAAGCTACCAAATTATTTCTTTATAGGTTGTCACTTTCAATGGTATTTTTTTACATTGTCCAACCTGCGGTTCATTTCCTGAACATGTTCATTTCTACTGGACATTTTTCAGCACATTTTTCTTTTGTCACACAGTCTACTGCTAACTACTGTAGCATTTAGTACAGTTTTTGGCCAAGATTTTCGAAATTGGGCGCCTGAAATTAGATTCCTAAATCCATAATAGGGTATCTAAATAAGTTGCCAGATTTTCAAAAATTCTGAGCACTTGGTAGCTCCCGCTGGCTTCAGGCATTCATTTAAAAAATTTGTGGCCTTTATTTTTTTGTTTTATTTTTTCCTTCCATATGCTTTTAAAATAATCTTCGGGAAACTGAATGACACAGAAAATTGGTAATAAACAGGGATCCTAGAAATCCATTTGCCATGGAAAAAATTGGAATTTGCATTTTTAAAGAGAATCTTTAGTTTTTACAATTTTGTGAAAAAATAAAAACGTACAGTAGAACCCTGTTTTCTGAGCCTCCATTACGCAGCTGCCTGGGACTGACCTCCTGAGCCCCAGCCACTGTTCGCCCCGGACAGCTGGTGACTCAGTTAATACTGACAGCCAGATAATGGAGGCTCGGATAAATGGGGTTCTACTGTATATCAGTAAAACATTGTGTTCAACTGATACCTATATATATTGTGGCTAGGGAAACTAAAGTTAAGCATTTCATTTTAATTGTGGAAAATTGTGGATTTTGTGTTTTTTTTATTGGAGAATTTTGTTTTTTAATCACGGAAAACTACGATCCCTGATAATAATGGAGACTTTCGTCATTATGGGTTAGATGTTGCACATGCTTACCACCAATAATAGTGCTTATTGTTTTGTGCAGCTGCATTTGATATCAGTTGAGCCATTCACAGCAGTAATCACAACATTCAATAGTAAAGAGTGTGCAGGAGTGGGCCTTAAAACATCAGTTCCAATTTGAGAGTAGCAGGGATTTAATGTGATGGCGGTTTATTAACCAACAGTAAGAATAGTTTGCCTTAGTTCAGCACAACTTTATTTTATATGAGAGGTGAGTTTGAGCCAAGACCTTGGTTCTGAACAGCTCCAGGCTTTAGGAAAACTCCAGTAATGGAGATCATAAAAGTAGCTAGATAAATCAAATCCAGATTCAAATCAAATCAAGATTTGAACTGGCCCCACCTGTCTAATGTATCCAAGGAAAATCCCGAAGAGAATGAAGATCCAAACTTTGTGGCTGTGGCCCATCACACTTAATCCAAAATCCATGGCAGAGTTAAATAATACAATTATGGGGATAAACAACGAGAGAGCAATTAAAAGATGCAGGCAAAGGAGAAAAGATACATTTTCATTTGAGGTTATTAAGAAAAGCATTTCTATTTGGTTCCTATTAAATACTATCTGACAACCTTTCTGCAGACTCAAGAGAACGACCTCAGATTGCATGAACATGTTGTTCAGACTGCCCTGTACTGCACAGTGCATTTCTGGTAGCCCCTTTTGAAAAAGGTTGAGGCATTTTAGTGGGGTGGGGAAGCTTGCACTCCTGTTGCCTTTGTTTTACCTGGTCTAAGGATAAGTAGAAGACTTCATTCCCCAAGATTGTCAATCCAGAACCTTCTACAGGTAGCCCTAATTATGCTAGAAATAATGGCTCAGATCCTGAGGGACTGGTCAGCATGAGAATGAGTAAAGATGTCTCTGTGACACTCCGGTATGAAATGCAGAGGTAATTCAGAGCAACCTGAAGGTTTCTCTAATTTATGTTTGCTGCCAATGATCTCAGGGGTTGTTTGTCAGCCAGGAATTGCTGAACATAAGAACACCCAGCTATGTCCCCTTTCCATTAGCTAGCCCCCCTGTATTGGAAGGAATACTACAGGAGCCACTATGGTGAGTCTACGTCACCCAAGGATTCCACTATGGGGGAATTCTCCAGTGGCCAGTTAAGCTGGCTCCAATGCAGCATTGTGCCAGGGAAGCAGAGAAATTGGGTACAGTATCATGTAGTTTGTATAACTCCAAGAGCTTCAGCTCTGTGCAAGGGATTAAGGAAAGATTACTCCAGGAAAAATAATATAAAAAAATGTACTGCCTGTTGATTGATGCTAAAACCTTGTTTGTTTCCTGCTAGTCATTAGGTTGGCTTAAATGGTTTATTTTATTTTATTTCTTTTATGGCTTTCATAATAAATCAAAGGACTATGCTTCCACTGAATAAGGATAATTATTCCATAATTAGTTATTGCTAATTACATTAATTATCTAATAATACCCATTCATTTTGGGCTAAATCACATTTTGTCTGATTCCTTTTTTAGTGCTCAAGCTCATCTTGACAGCTTAATGAGCCCCTCCTCTTTAAGACTGATTCACTCTAATACATGGGGTTAGGGTAATTAAGATATAAAACCATTTTAAAGTGACTCCCATTTAAGCACAGCTACACTTCAGTCCTCCTGTCTAGAAAGCAGTAAGCTGCTGGATCTCCACATGTTATGTAAGGGGGGAGTGTAGTTAAAAAAGGATGGGATGAAGGGAAAAATCGGTGGATGCTGGCCTCAAGCAGTGAATTACTCATAAGCTTTGCTCCTTAGGCATAAATTTAATGCCGGAACTGAATGCTAGCCTTACTGACCTCTCAGTCCGAACCATATTCCCACCAATCACAAACACTCCCACCCCTGCCTTTCTACTGAAGTCACTCCCTCTGGGCCCGATGGAGGTTCAACACATAAAAGCCTCCAAAACATTCCTAGATGCACAGTTTTGCTCCTTCTCTTGCCTGTGGTATGAATAAGCTGTTTGGGGAGCAGGTGTGTTTATAGTAGTCATTAGAAGTCATACCATACTTTTGGCTCATAATCACTACCACACTACACCTGAGATTATCAAGTGATGACAGAACCAAGGAAGGCAGGTTTATGACCCACATTTGCAATGTTTAAGGAAGTTTTGTTCACTGCCAGCCTGAATTTGGCCCTTCTGCGTTAATAATGTAAAAAACCCTCCAAAATCAAAAATAATTTGAAAAGTAAATCGGTTATTAAAATACAACACACAACGCCATGTAAGCGTCCCACAATAATTCGTTGAATATAGTATTGAACAGGTCGACATTTTCAAAAGAGTCTGCTAATTTTGGCTGCCATCATTTTGCGTGCTCACTTTGAGACTCAGTATCTCAGATTGGGAACCCAAAACTAGAAGTCACTTTTGAAAATATTGGCTGAAATGTTCAGTTGTTTAGCATTCCTGAAAGGTGCTGGATAAACTTCTTGTAGAGAAAAGTCCTTTTTATCCACAGCTATGGTACAGGCAATGGCAATCTTAGCTCTCCCACCTTGCCTCACCAATGTACCTCATATCCGGTCTGAAAGGAACAAGTCAAAAGGTGAGCAAAGGGGGAGAAGGTGATTTCCCTGCCCATTCAATTGGCTTCTCCATTGTTACTGCCAACAGAGGTGCTAGCTGAAATAGTGGATGTGGGACATGGTTCCACTAGGACCAAGGACTCATTTCCATTGAATCCTAAAATTTGTCACTAGAGGATCAATTGGTGACATATTACTCTACCAATCTCTATAGCCAGCCAATCCCATAAAACGAGATGTAAAGTGTAAGAGTGTGTGTATATCTACCATCAGATTTTTGTATGTAATGTCTAATATTGCACATTGACTAAAAAAGTGTGATGGATACAGAATATAGTCTATGTGTTTATAATATGATTAAAATACCCCTAAAAATGTGTACAACAGATAAAAATAACATTCAACATTTTTCACAGATATTATAGTGAAAGCTTGATACGTGTGCAGGCAGCTAAGTAAGATCAAACTTAGGCCCTTCATGTGGAACAATTTTTAAAGTATGTTGAGTGTTGGGATTCACTGAATAAATCTTTTGACCAGTAGATGTCACTGGAGGGGCCTTGCTGGTTTTGCAGCTGTAACCATGCTCACTCTGAAATGATTACATCTAGTTCTGAGGCAAGATGGGCCCTAAACTGAGAACAAGCTGGCCCAATGAACTCTGCAAACCTTGTCTTGTAAACACTCCTAGCCTCACTAATCTGTAGACCAACTGTTTGGTAGTTTGGTATCCCGGGTTACATTGAAACTCTAATTCCTAAAAAGGATCAATTCCTAAACATTTTGTCAGAGCAATGACTGTTATAAAGGGAATTAACCTATTTTAAAAACAACAATCTGTTGTCTCCTTCCTAAAAGGATGCTGCCTGGCCATGTTCCATTTAGGAATGTAAGTACTGCAATATCAGATTAGTCCATGTAGTCTAGTATCTTATCTCTGATAAGGAGGACTTGTGGCACCTTAGAGACTAACAAATTTATTTGAGCATAAGCTTTCGTGAGCTACAGCTCACTTCATCGGATGCTCACGAAAGCTTATGTTCAAATAAATTTGTTAGTCTCTAAGGTGCCACAAGTCCTCCTTTCCTTTTTGCAGATACAGACTAACACGGCTGCTACTCTGAAACTTGTCTCTGATAATGACCATTGCCAGATGCTTCAAGAAACCCCCACGATGGACAATGCTGGAATAACATGTTTGCCAGAGAAATTTCTTTCTAACACCATCAGTTAGTGGTTACCTAATGACCTGAAGCATGAGGGTTCATGTACATTGTAAAATAATCCTCATTAAACATGTAAGTGTCTAATCCTTTTTGAAAGCCATTCACCTCTTTGTCTTAAAGATATCTTGTGGCAATAAATTCCACAGGCTAATTGTTTTGTGCAAAAAAATAATTTTCATTTATCTATTTTACATGTGTGGCCTTTCAAGTTCATTGAATGCCATCTTGTTCTTGCATAATAAGAGGCCAATATGAGTGTCTGATTTACCTTCTCTATATCACTCATTATATTGTATGTCTCCTTTCTAAACTAAACAGTCCCCATCTAAGAGAAGGAAAGAGTGCAAAAAACAAGAAAAGGAAAAAAAATAGTTATGCTTTTTTCAATTTCAAATAGTTTCATCATTAAGGTAATTAAGCACTTAGTGTCTAACTTTAAGTGTAGGAGTAGGCACACTGGCTTTAATAGACCTACTCCTCAACTTCAGAGCTTCGCTAATTCAGACTCTAAACTCCTCCACAGCTAGCATTATGGTACATCCTGCCCCATCAGACAGCTTTTTACACCTCTCTTGCTTGATAGTGATCTCTCCCCTGAATGAATTCACACACCCAGAGTGTTATACCCTCTTGAAAAAAGAAAAGGAGGACTTGTGGCACCTTGGAGACTAACCAATTTATTTGAGCATAAGCTTTCGTGAGCTACAGCTCACATGCATCCGATGAAGTGAGCTGTAGCTCACAAAAGCTTATGCTCAGATAAATTGGTTAGTCTCTAAGGTGCCACTAGTACTCCTTTTCTTTTTGCGAATACAGACTAACATGGCTGCTACTCTGAATCCATACCTTCTTGAAAAAGTTAACCTGTCACTTTGCTTCCTTCTGAGTCCTTCTCCATATTCAAAATCACAGCCTATGTCTTATAGCTGATCTTTCACATTTCCTATATTCAGCCTCCCCCCGCCCCCCCCCCCCAGTTTCCTATTTGGAAGTGCATGGTGAAACTTACTAAAGAGAGAGCATCTGGTGACCTAAAAAAATATGAGGACCTTCTGAAACTTAAAAGGAAAACTGTTGACTCCCGACCTTACCATTCCTAAACATTCTAAAGCCTAGGATGCCAGCTAGGGAGAGAAGAGCAAGAAGTCAGCTTTACAACTGATTTATATTTCTTAAAATATTTTAGCCTGAAAAAATGGAAATTATGGCTTTCATGAGCATGACATTTTCAGAACCTAATGAGCCAAATATCATTCCTGGTGTAACTCCTTTGCAATCACTGGAGTCACTGGATTTTGCCCAGTCTGTGTAATTTTCCTTAGCCCTTGGCTATCTGTAACTGATTTCACTGGAAAGTAATGTCTGGTGTTAATCTGTTTTGGAGTTACCACACTTAATTTCATTGATGTGCAGTTCTGAATAAATCTGAATCTCAAGTCCCGAAAAGCCCAAATAAGAGCTGTTCATTTTTATGCTTTGTTTACTACAGTGTTATCTTGCACTAGAGGACAGGCACAATGCATCAGCCAGTGCCAGTTGTAGGTTTAAGCAGGGAGGGTTAAGGAGGGATATTTAACCTGCCCATTTGGTCATGCTGAAAGTAGAACCCTATTGAAACAGCTGAAATGATCATTTTAGCATCATATGGTAGATTCCACCACTAGAAATGAATCCCCTAAAAAGAAACTCCTGAGGGTCAAATTTTGAGCGCTACCTTAACCAGGCTTCCTTTTATGCATGTGATGTCAGGGGAACAGAGACTGTGAGGTAGACATCCGAGTACCTGTTCACACCATCAAATCAGGTACTGAGACATTTAAGTGACCTACGTTGTGGGCAAAGACATGAACAATGTAGGTGCAGAGATGTGTCCTCAGTTAAATGAGCCTACAGTCTGTGGGTGCAAAGCTGTAGACCATATCAGAAAATCTGCTGTACTTTTGTGGGGGAGGAGAAGAGCTGCTGTAATAAGAATAGAGAAGTAGGGCAGGTTTCCTTGTGTAACAGGATATGATGTCATCCTTGCTGTTTCAGTCTTCAGTCCTCATTGTTTGTTTCTTGGCTTTGTGTTTCAGGTGCAGGCCTCAATATCAGTGATAATGATTCCTACCATGGCAGCCAGGATGGAGGCAGCATGGCTAACTCCCAGATTGTAGAACTTAGAAGAATACCCATAGCAGACACTCACCTCTAACGCCATTGGTTGTTTTTTTTAAAATTCAAATCTCCATATTTTTATATTTTTATTTCCTTTTGCACTAAAACACTACATGCAGCTGTGTGGTAGAATGCTGTGAGCTGTACTGGATGATTAACAAAGAATGGTAGGTTTTCTTTTTATATGTCAGAAAATATCCTGTACATTTTTACAGTGACTGAGCATCAACAGATTCAATGGAAGTTGGCCCAGATTTGTATCCTCTAAGTGGATGCACATATTCCATGAAGTGTAGATTTTTTTTAATTACCCTGTATGTGTAACACCATTTAATAAACCCAGTAGAGTTCATTTGATATAAACATGTCTGTCATTATTTGTGTCTGAGCACTGTCCAAGTGAAAAATAATATTTCTGGAACTGGAAGTTGAGGTGGTTAATTATAGTTGAGCAGGAGAGGATTTTAATGACAGAGTCTCTCCCTGTAACATGTTCTTTGGTTTTTGAGAGCTAACAACTGTGAACTTCACAGAAGCAAGTAAAGACACAATACTTGCTCCAGAGATCTTACAATATAAATTCTGACATGACACAACATGTGAGGGTCAGAAACAAACAGAAGGGAAGGAGAGATAAAGGCCAGTTATAAGATCACTCAGTTACTCAGTAGGTCTATGCATATCTTGAGGGTTCTGTTACACTGTTGTTGGGTTTGTTTTGTTGTATGTTCATTTGTTCATTTTGTTCATTTTAATTTGAAATAGTGCATTTTATAATTGCATTTTGCGTAACTGAGCAACATCAGAGACCTTTGACAGTCAAACTGTCTTTAAGAAGGTTGTCTGGGATCTTTTACTAAAGTGTAACCTTTATAGTTTGTTCCTAAATAAAAAATAAATAAATCAGTTGTTATAATGCTTGTCTAGTATATCCTGCTGCTGTTAACAGGTATTGTTGTCCAGCTTCCATAATAATCCCATATTTGCATATGCTTAAAACTTTCTGAACTTCTGCTTTATGAATTTTTGCATGTTTGGTCTCCACCTAGAAGGAAATTATTTTGGTAAGTGTGAGTACCGTCACTTCAATCATTCTTGGAGAAGTGTGAAAGTGAAAAATACATACTTTTAGTCAAATTTTCAGATGTGAGAAATAGCCTTGGCTGAGACTGTGTGCAGAGTGGAGGAGAGGTAATTACAGGGCCAGAATAAGTGTACCTTGACTATGGTTCTGCAATTGATCAGAAATAAAGGAATCTATTCCATGATTTTCACAACTAAATAAATGTAAGGACTGTCCTTTATCAATGACACATACATATCTGGTCGTACAGTGGGCAGGGAGGAGGCGTGTCTCCCGCTTTTGCTGAAGCCAATTACTCTTCACTGTGACTATACTGCCTAGCAAATGTGAACCCTTCAGCTGCCAGCCCCGCTAGCCTCTGCAACTGCTGGGGAGGACAGCAGGCCACCTCTAACATTCACAATCTGAAGAGGAGAGTATCTTTCACCAGGTAGGCCCTTTCCAAGGCCCCAGTTGAGCAAAGAATTTACAGACACTTAACTGCATATCTGTGCAGTAAATCAAACATATGCTTAACTTTATACAGGTACTTTAGGCCCATTGAAGTTAATAGGATTTAAGCTCATGCCTAAATTTAAACATGCACTTTGTCGAACAATGTCCTAAGTTCTCTGGCTGCCAGTTCATTTGTCCACTGCTCTTGTGCTCTCCACACAACAAAGCAAATACCCACTGAGGGTCAAATCCTGGTACTGTTGAAGTCAATGGCAATAGTGCAGATGGAGAGTTTGAACCTCTATGATTTGGGCCCCAATTCAGGAAAGCCTCTTTATTTAGGACAGAACTTAAGCACCTGATTAAGAGCTGCTGAAGTCAATGAGACTTGAAAACATGCTCCTAAGTTAGGTACAGTAGGGACAGTCTTTAAAAAATTAGGTGCATGCTACCTAAACATTCATCAGGCAACTTGTTGGGGGACCAGCCATAATGGATAATGTTCTATAAAATAGTGAATACTCTATACATATTTTGGGATTTATATTTCTTCACTGTTAGCCTATATGTAGACACTGCCAACATGGGGAGCTTGCTATTTTATGTGCTTGTGTCTCTTAAATATGCCATTAAACTGAGACTCTCGTACACCCATATTTAATTAAAATCAAGTTTGTACAGTTTGCTAGTCATGACAATATACATGTTTTTATTATGTAGGAAAACCAGCAGTTGAAGGATTTTTGTGTTCTTACTGGGTCAGTTTATGGTGAGTATTGGGCAATGCAGGTATTTCACATCTGTCCACTAATGCCTTAACACGAAATATAGTTCTGGAGAATGATTGTGACACTTTTGTCTAAGGATTGCTCAATTGCAAAGGAGTTGGTACAGTCACAGATGTTTTATTAGTTTGCAGTACGTGCTTACACACACGTGGGAAGAAGAATGCTTGTTTGATTTTGACTCATGACCATCAATGCTGACATCTTGTGTCACTTTGACATGTTGCTCAATGGGCCTGGTCATGAGTTCACTGTAAATACATCAGTATTGTTGGAAGAAGCTGGTATGGTGATGCTAGTTGCAGAATTTGGATTTGTAGCCACTGGTGATGTTTGTAGGGTGGATGGTCACAAGACTAATCTGTTTTGGTATCACAAACTCAATGATTTGGGAGAAAATGCACACTGGGGGAAATCCTATTTTCTAATAGCATGAGACTATCAGCTAACTTGTGCTGTTCACTGAGTACCCAAGAGACAATAAAGATTCATCTCAAAGCACTGCACCTGCATGCTCCTCTTCACATATGTCAGACAGCCAGACCCTTACAGGAGCAGCTTTACAGCTAAAGTGACTTCAGATTGACAAGACTCATTGCTTCTGCTGGCACTCCGATCCCAGGCAGTATTTAAAACCTGATGCAGACTATAAGTAGCTCTTAGATTTTACCAGATGAATGAATACATAGTTAGACATCTACTCGTGTAAAATGAATGGACTAGATTTCAACCATCTGTTTGATCGTTGTACATGAACAAAACAGAGAGACTCATGTTTAGATCATCCTTTCTCTTAGATGTAGAAAGAGCCCCTGATTATTCCCCTGGGAGTTTATCCTTTGGGCTTGAAGGAGCAAGAGGAGCTGCAGTTTATGCCTAGGTACAAATTTTCTAGGCAGCTGGAAGAAAAACATCTATTTTCATGCTAACTCATGTCAAAGCATCTCCTTCCTCCTCCAAATTTTGCTTCAATATATTGTCATAGTGTACATAAGCATACACAATGCATGGATGCTCTTTAGGCATTTATGGTGATTTACATGTTGAATCAAGAGCATAATAATAGACCTGATCGAGTATTCACATTTTTTAAAAGATATTTGATTTGGCTGGTGCAACAGAGTCTTGCTGAGCAGACAAGTAAATAAATAAAGCAAGTATTATTGTTTTGCTAAGTAAGGCACGTAATCCTATTAGGAAACCTCTTAAAGAAAGCCACTGGGCAAGATTCTGATCTCACCTTCACTGGTGTAAATCCAAAGTAATTCCATTGATTTCAGTGAATGGTCTCCCACAGCAATTTAAAAAATGTCCAGAATATTACTTTTAATTTTCAGAGATTGATAACTTAGTTAAATTCTGCCCATGCCATACAAGCCCTAGATCCCCCTAACATCCTGGGACCAGATTCGTCACTGACTTATATCCTGCAAGCCCACAGATTTGCACATTGGTCTTCAAGGATTATTGCTGGTATTACAAACTGTTATTCTTAGCCAGAAACTTTATACACTTGAGTTTTACCCCAAAGTGTGGGTACAGGGTTACTTAAGGTGAGTATTAGCCCTTTTCCCTTGGTAGCTGAACAGTGTTATTTTTGGTTATTTAGGACACCTGGGGCCAATCAAGGGCCTGCAAGAACCTGTTAAAAGCCTTGTCTCCAGCCAAACAGGGGCATGTGCTAGGAGCTGTGAGAGGAAGGCAAGCTACTGGAGAGCTGGGCGGTTCTGCTGCTGACAAGCACCAGGAAAGAAATCCTACATGTACAGAGGCGAAGGGTGGGCAAATCTCTGCTCAACCAGGATCTGAGGGAAGAGACCCTGCCCTAGGAGAGAGACTGAACCAGGTGTCTAGTCTGTGGCCACCTCACCTGCAGGGGTTATCAGAGACTGAGAGGCTCCCTTGTCCCTTCCCCTCTTCAAGGAGGCTGGGAGTAACCCTGCTCCAGCAATGTGTGGACAGCAAGCCCAGGGGCGTGGGGGGAAAACCCTGAGGGAAAGAGGAATACTGTAGCCCTCTGGGAAAACTCTGAGGGGAAAGAGGAATATCCCCACCCACTGCTAACAGAAGTGTGGGACCCACTGAGGCGGAGAAGAAGCTCTGTCACAGAGGATAAGGAATTCATCAGTCGTGCACAATGCTAGACTGTTTATCAATTAAACACATTAGTACTAAACAGTCTCTGGTAATTCACTGCTTTAAATTTGTGGACTAAAACACTGAAACTCACTCAGGTCATCAGCTCAAGGCCCGATTTGGAGGCTGATGAGTAATTGTGCAGCTAGATTTTGGGTACAACACACACAACTTGTTATGAAACACACCCAGGGCTCTGAACAATCTAAAAACAATCTCTTCCACCCTAACCTAGACTGACAACTGTCAGGGCCAGAGATGTGTGTAAATAGGATCCTAACCCAGCCTTGTAATTACCATGGGAGGGGTTTCTTCAATGAGTGAAGGATCCTTCCTTTTAGATTCTTTTCAAATTCATACATAACCTCTTGTAGAATGCTGAAGCCAGGTCAAAGGGCCGAACAGAATGTCCCCAGTATTGCTGGAGCAGCCCAGGCAGAAGACACAACTACAGTGGCCATTAAAAAGGTGCAACACACTTTGTCTCCGCTGAGGAGTGTTCCCTAAGCTTGTTACACAGTACAGTGTAACATGAAATTTGTCCCTCTGGTATGTAAAAGGATTGCTCACACTCCACCTGTTTCAAGGGGAACTGAAATGACAGCTCACCATGTCATCATATGCTTACAAATGAATTACATGCCTGTTACTTATAAATAGATTCTGCCAGTGCCAAGCTTCCAAAAGGAACAGGAAACTATGTATCACTGGTAGACTTCATATATAAAATTACACAACTCTAGCTGACTGACCTGTAGTGCCCGTCTGACCTGCTGTCTCTCCCTCTTCCTCATGCCTGTGATTCCAACATTGCCCCCACCAAGCTCACAATCCAAGCACACAACCTTCTTGCTATGCCCACAATCCTAGCATTCTCTACTTTGAAACTGAGCAGAGCCCTTTCCTGCCACCAAAAAGCCCTAAGTGGAGACAGACACACCCACTCCCTAAAAATAGCCATTAGGCCATACCCTTCTACTCAGCATCACCGAAGTCCCACCCCAAGGACTCTAATTAGCCACAGTGAAACTGCTTCAGCAGAAGGAAGGCCCTTCATCAGATTATAGCCCATTGGTTAGGGCACTCACTTGAGAGAAGGCAGAGCCCTGCTCAGGTGGAGGAGGGCCTTGAATTGGGAAGCTGCGCATCCCAGCTGAGTACCCTAACCACTGGGCTAAAAGTTCCGAGGGAGGGCTCCGCCTCCTTCTGCTGCCTGCACCCACAAACACAGGGTAGGCACCTAATGCTAATAGAAGGTTGGCAGCTGAGAATACCACGCAGAGGAAGGTGCCTCCCTCTGACCTGGATTTAGGTGCTGAATTCCTCAAGCAGAGGTTGAGGCTTAGGACACACCATTCTCCTCAGCATCTCCTAATGGCTAATTTAGAAGATGAGTCACCTACCATGCTGGCTTCTGTGGATTCCATTCTCAGGTGCCTGTCTATTCCCATTAATTGTATAGGGAGCCTTGGTGCTGAACTCAGGCTTTGTGAATCCCAGTTTGTTTTTTAGGCACCTAGAAGTTAGTCATGGTGATGCTCAGTGTCACCACACCTAAGTTTCTTTGTGAATCTAGCCCCTAGGCGCATACTTAAACCACTGGAAGAATCCATATACTTAAAGTTAAGTGCTCTACACATTGCTATATCAAACCCTAAATGCCTTAGGAGCAAAGGTTGTTTCACCAGTTGTTTCTGGCTTGCAGTGCTGCATGTGGAATCAGACTAAGGATGAGGAGGGGATCTGGGTATGGCGGGTAAAGTGGTGGTAGACAGAGTAGCTGGAAAATCAAATCAATTCAGAACTTTGAAAGTAGCATGGAGGAGGCTAATAAATTGCCAGATGATCCACTGACTTTTTAGAAGAATAGCTAATACAGAACTTCCAGAGATTTATATTAAAGATAATCCTCTGAATATCAGAAAATTGTACAGAATCCCCATGAGATGGACAAGTAATCTTCTGAGCCAGTATACACAGTTACTGTTATGCCATCACACCCCAGGGATACAGACTTTGTTTTTGAATGCAGCATGCTCCAAAGAAGAAAGTAAATGGAAAAACAACACCATCTTGCTTGTCTAACCCAGCACATGAGACGTGAGTGTTCCTGAAAATGATCTTGTATTGCAAAGGAAACAGAAGCTGAGGGTTGTCTCCTCATCACAAAAATAATAACATGCTGGAAAAGGTAACCCAAAGGGAAAATAATTGGGGAGACTATGAATAAATGGGGAACTGAAATTTCCAAGTTGGCTAAGAGCTATTGCTGGATGCAAAGAGACTAAGATACAAAAGTTTTAATAATGAATATAATTGACTCCTACACTAGCTATGACAAAGGTTTGTTTTGGGGCTGATTCATGTTCTAATGTGTACCTAAATACCTATGTGAAACTGTTGGAAAATGTGACCTTTAAACCTAAGGGGAAAGGTAAATTAAGTGCCCCTACTCTACCAGAGAATGTACTGGGTTCCTCTTTCAGTATGCTGGGTTTTATTTCATATATACTGTCCTATAGTTAACGTGTTAACAACTGTATTTTACCCTGAGCAAATGCCATAGACATTTTCACAAGGGCTGAGGGGAAAGGTTACACTTCGCTTACAGATTGTGTAATGTATCATTTCATGCTCCAGAACAAGTGGCTGAATGGGAAGGAAGAGGAGGGTATCCAGGCACATGCATTAGGCTGAATGTGCACATTTTCCCCTTGGGAATTGTCTGTATATTTTATCAATAATTTGCAAAACAACAAACTAACAAACTTGGCTTGCAGCTTCTCTGTATATCTAGTGGGATTTAATCAGAGTTAAACTACATATTCCAGGAAGTCACATGATATGTGGTTGCTAGGAAGGTACTCTTGAGTTCCCATCTGACCAGCAAAATTTTCACTTTGAAATGTTCTGGATGCAAGTAATAAACGATGACAGTGTAGCAATAGGAAGATATCACGTGCGAGGCTCCTGAATCTCTACCCAGATCTCAGGCTACCCATACAGAGAGAGGCTCTCTGTGCTATAACCATGTACCTTGGCACAGCTTCCTAGGGCAACATGGTTCCTTCAAGATTTAGAAAATTTTGGTTCTGTGCTGCCCCCACTGTCCACTGCCCCCCTCCGGAGGTTTTCCCAATATGACGGGACAGCCTGTAGAAATATGATGACTTAAGCACAGTGCCCAGATAGAGTGATTAACCTGGAATCTGCAGATGTTGAAATGAACCAAGGAAATGAAATGTAGAAGCCCTCACTACTAACATCTCTACTGAGACTTCAAACGTACATTAACATTTTAGGCCGATAATTGCAATAGACCCATGATAAGACTCAAAAGAGACCTGGGGTGTAAAAACACCTAAAGTTAAACTCCTTTTTGCAAAGATTCCCTGGAGACTTTCTTTCATCAGTGGAAAGAAAGAAAAAAAAAGAATTCTGTATCCATACTGGATAACGCTGTTTTCAGCCTACATTACATGGGAATGTTAACATATGAAATCTAAATGCCTGTTAATTTGAGATGGTGAGTAAAACCAGGTTTGAGCTCCATTTTGGATTGCAATATTCAGCAATCAAATATGGACATGAATAATCTTGACTTCTTCAAATCTGAAAGAAAATGAAACTATACCACAACTAATAGCCACAGACTCAAGCAAAAATTAGTGAAATTTTCTATCTATAAGGATTTTCCATAGTACCCATCATTGTAATAAGAACATAAGAACCACTGTGCTGGTGGATACCCATAATCCATGTACTCCAGTATCCTTTCTTCTCACGGTGGCCCGTGCCAGATGCTTTAGAGGAAATGAACAGACTAGCTCAATTTTGAGTGATCCAGCTCCCAGTCGTCCAGTCCCAGTTTCTGACATGGGGTTGTGTCCTGACTATCTTGGCTAAGAGTCATTGATGAACCTATCATCCATGAACTTATCGAATTCTTTTTTGAACCAAGTTATAGTTTTGGCCTTCACAACATCCCTGGGCAATGAGTTCCACACTTTGACTGAGTTGTTTGAAGAAATGCTTCCTTTGATCTTTTAACCTGCTGCCTATTAAATTTTGTTGCATGACTCCTAGTTCTTGTGTTGCACAACGGGGTAAACAACACTTCCATATTCACTTTCTCCACACTATTCATGATTTTATAGACCTCTAACATATCCTTCCTACTCCTTTGTCATTTCTTTTGTAAGATGAACAGTCCCAGTCTCTTTAATCTCTCCTCATATGGAAGCTGTTCCATACCCCTAATCATTTTTGTTGCCCTTTTCCTGCACCTTTTCCAATTCTATTAAACCTTTTTCAAGAGAGGCAACCAGAATTGTATGCAGTATTCAAGGTTTGGGCATATCATGGATTTACGTAGTGGCATTATGATATTTTCTGTTTTATTATCTATCCCTTTCTTAATGGTTCCTAACATTATTAGCTTTTTTGATTGCTGCTGCACATGTTCTTAGAGAACTCTACACGATGACTTCAAGATCTTTCTTGAGTAGTAACAGCTAAGTTAGAGCCCATTATTTTGTATGTATAGTTGGGATTATTTTTTTCCAATGTGCATTACTTTGTGCTTATCAGCATTACATTTCATCCGCCATTTTGTTGCTCAGTCGCCCAGTTTAATGAGATCTCTTTGTGATTCTTCATAGTCAGTTTTGTACTTAACTATTCTGAGTAATTTTGAATTGTCTACAAATTTTGCCACTTCACCATTCATCCCTTTTCCAGATCCTTTTGACAATGTTGAACAGCACTGGTTCCAGTACGTACCCTTGTGGGACACCTCTATTTAACTCTTGCCACTGTAAAAAACTGACCATTTATTCCTACCCTTTGTTTCCTATCCTTTAACCAGCTACTGATCCATAAGAAGACCTTCTGTCTTATTCCATGACTGCTAGTTTGCTTAAGAGCCTTTAGTGAAGGACCTTGTCAAAAGCTTCCTGAAAGTCTAAAAACATTATATCCACTGGCTCACCCTTGTCCGCATGTTTGTTGACCCTTCCCTCAAAGAATTCGAACAGATTGGTGAGGCATTATCTTTCCTTTACAAAAGTTGTGTCGTTTCTTCCCCAACATATTGTGTTCCTCTTTGTGTCTGATAATTTTGTTCTTTACTACAGTTTCAACCAGCATGCCTGGTACTGTAGCAGGACATATAGACCTGTAATTGCCAGGATCGCATCTAGAGTCTTATTTTAAAAAATGGCGTTACATTAGCTATCTGCTATCATCTGGTACGGAGGCTGATTTTAAATAATAGGCTACATACCACAGACAGTCGTTCTTCTATTTCATATTTGAGTGCCTTCAGAACTCTTTGGTGAACACCATCTGGCCTGGTGATTTACTACTTTTTAATTTATCAGCTTCCTCTACTGACACCTCAATCTGGGACTGTTCCTTAGATTTGTCCCCTAAAAAGAATGGTTCATGTAGGGCTCTCCCCCGTGTCTTCCTCAGTGAAGACTGATGCAAAGAACTCATTTAGCTTCTCCACAACAGTCTTGTCTTCACTGAGTGCTTCATTAGCACTTCACTGAGTGCTTCTTTAGCACCTCGATCACCCACTGGCCCCACTGATACTTAGGCTGGCTTCCTGCTTCTGATATGCTTAAAAATTTGCTTTTAGTTTGTCTTTAGTTGCTCTTCAAATTTTCTTTTGGCCTGCCTTATTATGCTTTTACACTTGACAGAGTTTATGCTTCTTTCTATTTTCCTCACTAGGATTTGACTTCCAATTGTTAAGGATGCCTTTTAATCTCTAACTGCCTCTTTTACTCAGTTGTTTAGCCATGGTGGCTTTTTTTTTTTTTTTGGTCCTCTTACTCTGTTTTTAAAAAATTATTTGGGGATATGCATTTAGTTTGAGCCTCTGTTTTGGTGTTTTAAAACAGTCTCCATGTAGTTTGCAGGCATTTCACCTATGTGACTGTTCCTTTTAATTTCCATTTCACTAGCATCCTCATTTTTTGTAGTTCCCCTTTTTGAAATTAAATACTACTGAGGTCGGTTTCTTTGGTATTTTTCCCTACAAGGTTGTTAAATTTAATTATATGATGGTTGCTATTACTGAGCAATTCAGGTATATTCACTTCCTGGGCCAGACCCTGTGCTTCATTTAGGATTAAATCAAGAATTGCCATTCTCCTTTGGGTTCCAGAACAAGCTACTCCAAGAAGCAGTCATTTCTGGTGTCTGGACATTTTATCTCTGCATTCCTTCCTGAGGTGACAGATACCATCAATATCAGGATAGTTGAAATCCCCCCATTATTATTGTGTTTTAAGGCCTTGGTAGCCTCTCTAATCTCCTTGAGCATTTCACAATCAATATCACCATCCTAATCACCGAGGGAAGTAGTGGGGGCAAAAGATCTATCTTGCTTTAAGATTAAACTCGATAAGTTTATGGAGGAGATGGTATGATGGGATAACATGGTTTTGGTAATTAAATATTCATGGTAAATAGGCCCAATGGCCTGTGATGGGTTTTTAGATGGGGTAAGATCCAAGTTACCCGGGAAAGAATTTTCTGTAGTATCTGGCTGATGAATCTTGCCCATATGCTCAGGGTTTAGCTGATCGCCATATTTGGGGTCGGGAAGGAATTTTCCTCCAGGGCAGATTGGAAGGCCCTGGAGGTTTTTCGCCTTCCTCTGTAGCATGGGGCCCGGGTCACTTGCTGGAGGATTCTCTGCTCCTTGAGGTCTTCAAACTACAATTTGAGGACTTCAATAGCACAGATATAGGTGTGAGGTCTTTTTTAGGAGTGGTGGGTGAAGTTCTGTGGCCTGCGTTGTGCAGGAGGTCGGACTAGATGATCATAGTGGTCCCTTCTGGCCTAAATATCTATGAATCTATGAATCAGGTGGTTGGCAATATGTTCTGTCTGCTATATTCTTATTATTCAAGAGTGGAATATATATCCATAGAGATTCTATGGTACAGTTTGATTCATTTAAGATTTTTACTTTATTTGACTCTACGTAATTAAGCAGTTCTTTGATTCTCAAAACTGTACCAGCTACAGCCAGTACAATATAACCACTTAATCATGTTAAATCAAGACTACAATAATATTAGTCATTGCATAATAAGTGTTTTAAGGCACTAGAGAAATGAAGTATTGCCAAGAAGACTGATATCCATATCCAGTATAAATCAGTAAATCGTAATTGCACTCTGTACCTTGACCTTCTCTTTAAAGTAGTATCACAGTGCTGAATGTATGCTTCAGGAACTTTGAGAACCAATTAAATAATTTAAAATAATGATTTAAATGGTTTGTTGGCAATGATACTTAAATCCCAGTGAGACTATAGATTAATTAATTAAGTTTGATTTGAGTGCTATCACATCAGGGATAAATTTGGCCCACTGAATCTCATTTTGAGGTTAACATTTACAAGGTGCTAAAACAGAGTAAAATAGTAAAACACTTTTACATTTTTGTCTATTGTTTCAACCTGCTGATGCATTAGTTCTGTGATTCCCATAAACCAGGAAATGCATGCTAAAAAACAGTTACATATTTCAGCCACTCCACCTAAACTAGATGTGTCATAACTGATGCCAAGCCAGAAGCGTTGCCTGCTGAACCCTCAATTATTGATATTCATTTGATACCACTGATATCTTTTCAGTAGCTGAATGTAGTAGAGGTCATGGTTTGGATCAATTCCCCCCCCCCCACACACACACACCCCGGTCTCCCCCTCAACTTTGAACTCTGAGCCGCTTTCTGGCAATTGCTGTTTTATTGTACCACATTTTACTAGCAATGGGAAGGGGAAAATATTTATTATTTATTTATTTATTTATTGTTGTTGTTCTATTGTTACAAGTTCTTGGGAGGCTCCTGTCACCATTATATTTAGGTATCTGTTAAACCAGTTAAAAGAAACAAAAAATCATAAAAGGAGGAAGCTCATAATCCAGCGCCCACAAGAATCATAGACTTTATGGTCAGAAGGGACCATTATGATCATCTAATCAGACCTCCTGCACAACACAGGCCACAGAATCTCACCCACCCATTCCTGTAACAAACCCCTAACCTATGTCTGAGCTATTGAAGTCCTCAAATCGTGGTTTAAAGACTTCAAGGTGCAGAGAATCCTCCAGCAAGTGACCTGTGCCCCACACTGCAGAGGAACGTGAAAAACCCCCAGGGCCTCTGCCAATCTGCCCTGGAAGAAAATTCCTTCCAGACCCCAAATATGATGATCACCTAAACCCTGAGCACATGGGCAAGACTCACCAGCCAGACACCCAGAAGAAATTCTCTGTAAAACAATTCTCTGTAGTAACTCAGATCCCACCCCATCTAACATCCCATCACAGGCCATTGGGCATATTTACCGTTAATAGTCAAAGATCAATTAATTGCCAAAATTAGGCTATCCCATCATACCGTCCCCTCCATAAACTTATCAAGCTTAGTCTTGAAGCCAGATATGTCTTTTGTCCCCACTGCTCCCCTTGGAAGGCTGTTCCAGAACTTCACTCCTCTGATGGTTAGAAACCTTTGTTTAATTTCAAGTCTAAAGTTCCTGATGCCCAGTTTATATCCATTTGTTCTTGTGTCCACATTGGTACTGAGCTTAAATAATTCCTCTCCCTCCCTGGTATTTATCCCTCTGACATATTTATAGAGAGCAATCCTATTTCCCCTCAGCCTTCTTTTGGTTAGGCTAAACAAGCCAAGCTCTTTGAGTCTCCTTTCATAAGACAGGTTTTCCATTCTTCGGATCATTAAGAGCATCTGACTGTTTCTTTGAGCTCTGAGCCAGTAGAGAACATCCAGAAGATGAGGAATGGAAATGGGAATCAAGTGACTGCCATTGGTAGAAAGCCCAGACAAAGAGAGACATCTTGTATCGCCCCTTGAATGTGGCCCTGCTAAGGCTCAGACATATTTCCAGCTGGATCAAATTCCAGAGATGAAACTACAATTTGCCTTGAGTTTCCTTGAGCTGTGTCTAACTGATATGTTCTTGTGACAACTACACTTGGAGAGAACATAAGAATGGCCCTACTGGGTCAGACCAAAGGTCCATCTAGCCCAGTATCCTGTCTTTCGACAGTGGCCAGTGCCAGGCGCCCCAGAGGGAATGAACAGAAGGTTTGTGTGATCCCCTACCATATGATACTTTCTGCTGCTGTTGCTCAGTAGAAATCATGGAAGGTGCTGTTTCAATAGTTCTAATTCCCACTTAAATATCCTCCTGGCATATGGAGCAGAGCAAGTCATAAAGCATAGCTACCGCCTGGCTTCACCAGCTTTCTCTCCCTTCTCCCTAAATAAGGGCTCAGACCTGTAGAGATATGCTTGAGGAGCTTCCACAAGCTCCTGAAGAGTGGGGAAGCATGATACAGGGCCTGTGCTCCCTCTGCAATTTCCCCAGTTTTAGGGCCCTCTTTGGTCTGCTCTTGTCCCCTCCAAAGCTCCAGTGGAGGGGGTATCTGTGCTTTTTTGTGCATCTTTACTTTTTGTTTTACCTCTGGTTTTAGCAGTAGCATCTGGGTCTGCCGTGACTATATTTGACTGTACTCCCACCAATACTCCCTTCCCTATTACATAGCAGTAATAAGCCCACTAGACACAAATTAGGTGGTGACTCAATAAAATACTGCTCCAATATATCTTACTATAACATATTTTGTTGCTCAAAGAACTTGTTTGAAACTTCTTTCAAAATTTACTTCTAGCTTATTATTTAAAATCAGTTAGCAATGTTCCCTTCCCAATCATCCCTTTGTGAAACAAAGGGCGCAGGCCTCTTCTAACGTAGAGGTATTGAAAGAAAGACATTCCTTAAGTCAGTGGTCTCCAAACTTTTTTGATCGTGCACCTCATCAGTAAAAAAATGTTGAGCACCCCCCCAATATATGTATATTTATTTATGTATAAATTATATACATGTATTACTGCACTAATACATTATGTAAATTATAAAACATACACAAAAAATAGAAATTAAAAAATGAGATACAGATGAAAGAAACAATATTTTTAAAAATTTTATTTTATTTTATTAACGGTACAAAAAACCTTTTTGCTCTCACTAAAAAATTATTGTTAATATTTTTAGTGAGAGCAATGTGATGGAATATGCTTTATTATTTTTGAAAATCTTGGTTTCACACTTTGTGATACAGCAGGCGCTCAGGGTGGGGAGCGGGGTCTGGGAGGGAGTTAGGGTGCAGGAGGGCGCTCAGGGTGGGGGTGCGGGAGGAGGCTCAGGGCTGGGGCAGGCAGGCGGTGCAGAGCATTTACCTGGGGCAGCTCCTGTTTGGTGCAGGGGGTGTGCAGGTGGCTCTGCACAGCGCAGCACCACCCCCATGGCCACGATTCTGGGGGCTGCGATTCTGGGAGCTGCTCCCCCACACCCGGCAGGCAAAGCCCCTGCATTCCGGGTGGCCCTAGGGGCTTCAGGGCCCTGGGC